>NW_009734428.1:107795-181131 GCF_000703405.1 Apaloderma vittatum | reverse complement strand
TCTTTCCGTGAAGAATTTCTTCCTAATGTCCAGCCTAAACTTGCCCTGTTGCAACTCAATACCATTCCCCCTGGTTCTGTCCCTAATTACCTGTGAAGGGGTCCCTGATTACCCGCTTGAGGGTACGTGTGGTGGTTTCCATTCCAAGAGTATGTTATGTGTCCAGAAAATTCAAATTACTGAGCTTTCTGATTTTTCTACTAATGAGATATCAGTGTCAGAGACCCTTACTCTCCTGTGTATTGGGGAAAATGCTGTTACCAGCAGGTGAAGCAAAAGCCAGATTACATATATTTTCTTCGATAGAGTCAGAGTATGTGGATTTGCACAGATGAACTGCTTTAAAACAGCAAAGTCAGCTTCTAGTGATGCAGAGGTACAATCTTGGCATCAGATAGTCTCTTTGCAGATGATGTGAATGATGGCAGGGGTTCCCTTTCACAGCTCTTTGTGGCAGCTTGCTGTAGGTTGGTCCTGTTTATTAACCTTGTGAGTTCTGGCAAAATGGGTGAGATGTGGACAGTTCCACCAGGATGGGACCCTGGGTGGTGAAAAGGAGACTCATTTAGGGTAAAGCAAGTAATTGAACATGTACTCTCAAACTGTAAAGAATCTAGATTGATTCCCTCTTCTGGAGTGAATATTTTAGTCAGTAGCAGTTTACTTGAAAAACATGTGAATTGCAATGACTGTATCCACCTTTGGTCGTCTTTGACGAAGCCAATACAAAGAAGGAGACTCCACTGAAACTTTTGACTAAAATAAGGAGGTGCATAATGACTTCTGTGCTGGGTGTAAAGGACACCCAAATCATAGTTTTAGATACAATCAGAAATTACTCAGTTTAGACATCTGAGGTCTCTGTTATATTTAGCTTTTAATCTTTGAATGCTGTGAAAATAATTGAGCTTCCAACATCCTGTGCAGTGGTGTGTACATTAAGAATAGTTTTGAAGGTTGTATTAAATATGCTCACAGACACGTAAAAATGGATTTGGCCGTAGGATAGCTTTAGGTTTCTGCCTTTTTGTGCAGTAGGTGAGAATATTGCTGTGGATTTGAAAGTCACATGCGGGAAGTGTGCTCTGTTGCCATCGCCTGTATTTTAGACTTTCTTTCAGGACATAAATACTACGGACTTCACAGCAGCTGATTCAAAGAGCCCCTGCTGTGGAGCGCCTTGCGCTGCTAATGAGTCCCTGTGTGATCTCATCGCTGGAGGGGCTGCCAGTTGCCACTAGGAATAGGCCTAGAGATCTGGTGAGGAACATAAGGCTTGTGAGAAGCCATTTGCTGAGAACAGTAGCTTCACAAGAAAATGTGGGTTTAGCGGGCACTGTTCCCCAGATGGACAGTTCCACTGTGAGCAGCTGCAATTGAAATCTTCAAAGCGAGTACGGGAGGGGAAGGGAGGAGAAAATTCTCTGCACTGCTAAGACAAAAAGAGAAGCCAGCCATTAAAGTCATATCATGGTTGAAAGAATGATGAGAGTGCTCCTCTCTGAAAATGTGGCAAATGTTTTCTTCCTTGATGCTTGGGGGAATTCTGCACTGCTACATCCTGACATTTCTTCTCTCCTTGGGGCACTGTATGTGTCCTGCAGAGACCTTCTGTTCTTGCTGCTGTTTTTGGTGCTACCAGGGGGCCTGATTCTCTCTGCTGAAAGTCTTGGGAAAGCTCCTTTGTCTTCCCATCAGTGCAGGACTGACCACTGGAAATGGTATTCCAAAGTAGAAATTGGTCGACACCTTCTTAACCAGCTAAAAAATTACTTTCGTTAGGCTGAGAACAAGTTATCTGAAAGCCAAAGGATTTATGTGGGCTGGTGTTCCTGATGTTAGGTGGTTTTTAGGTATTTCATTTTATGTGGGAGAATTTTGCCAAAAGCAAAAGCTCTCTCTGTTGTCCTGGGTCCCTACTGCAAAAGTGGAGAGCCAGCCACGGGCGTGTAGAAGAGGACTGCATTGCATAAAACTCTGTGAGACTGAAGGGGATACTGTTTTCCCATTGAGACTCGCAGTTCGGTTTTGTGTCTAACGGGGTAAAACAAGGAGCAATAAGGCTGCTTTATGGACTCGGGGCATTTAGAAGCCGTCAGGGTACATCTTTGTGGCAGCACAGGGCACTGTGCAGAGACCAACCCCATCTGAATGAGCAAGGGTAGCACAGCGCAGCTTAGGGCTGCCATTGTTTGGTGCGATGGGCTAGTTAATCAGCCTGACTGAGAACTAGTTTTAGCAGCCCTTACATCCAAAATCTTCTCTATTTCATGTTGGATTATGACTTTATGAAGACTAGTTCACGGTGCTGCAGGCCAGTAGCATGTGTCTGTGTGGATGATGTGCAGATAGCTCAGGACCTTTTGGGTGAACTGGTGCCAGCTGGACATCTTGAGTGTCTATTGCTTGGGCTGGCAGGTAATGCCTCACAATAAGGGAATCTGCCTAAATTTTTCCCTTGACTATATAAAGCCCGTCAGGGGTTATATAGTTCTTAAGGTCTATAGGGAATGACAGTCAGTTCTGAGGTTTACCCAGTGGGATTATGAGAGGCTGATGCTGCTGGAAAGAGACTGCCTCACTGGTACAGCTGGCGCATGACAGACCCCAGGCTAGCAGATCTAGCGTTTTACAGCCTTAAAGTTTCCCCTGTGTTGGCGTATTTGGAGAAGTACAGGGAAGCAGGACAGCATTAAGTGTCTCTTTTTTTGTAACTGCATATTGTGGGCAAAAGAGAAGTGCCGGCAAAATCTATTCTGTTTACCATGTCCTCCCACTGTGCTTTAGCAGCCTGGCTTGGAGACAGATTCTGCTTTATTATGAAGAGTCTGAAGTTTTCTTTGAGAGGTTCGTGTATGGTTCTATGTTGAAGCAATTCAAAGCTCCCAGCTGGAAGAAATATGTCCAAAGCTGTGCTTTGCTACAGCCCTTTCTGTCACTCTCCTTGCATTTACAGTCTGCAAATGCAAATGGATGAGCAAGTTGTGGCTGCAGTCTAACTGGGCGAGTTGTCTGAAATGGCTAGCTTTGTTCCCCTGAGCAGAAACAAAATGAAATATCTGCATGTCTATTGCCCTATTGTAAAATTTTCACACCTACAGTGATTTTGCTCTGACCTTTCCCTGATCCACTCTGTGTTAAGAATAGTGGCTAGTTACAGAACACCTAAGTGAGTGGACGTCAAGTGCCCATTACACACCAAACCTCAATGCTTCTTTCCACTTCTTCTTTAGTTGATTTGAAAATAAAAGGAAGGATTTGATGTAAGCTTCTCTGATTTCTGGAGCGGTTGTAAGAAAAAATGAAGACTGAAACCCCCAATCTCCAGTATGGAGCAGGCCTCCATGCTCTTGTCCTGTCTCATGTGGCAAGACATGGGTGTACTTGAATTACTAAAGCACTCAGATGAATAGAGAGAGGCAATATTTAGCCCAATGTGGGCCTTGCTTTCAGAGCAGATTTATTTTGTTGATAGGACTCTGTTCACTTGCCTCACTAGAGAAACCTCTAGCACGTGGGACCATTTAGATTTGCTGAATATTCTCGCTCCGGCAGCTAGAAAGACTGTCTGTGGCTCCAGCAGCCAGGGACTGTGGCTAATGTCCTCTTTAGCAGAGCCAAAAGGTGTCTAGGATCATATGCTTCTATGATATTACACATGGGCTCTACTGGAGGGGCTGACCTCATCCAGGTTAGCACAGTCATCTCCTGAAAAAACCCTTAAGAAGAGACGATAAAAACATCTCCTGCCTCCATCTTTGCTGGTCCAGAGAGGTGCCATGTTTTCCTAGAGATGAAACCACTTCAAAGTCTCTGCTTCTGTTTTCCATGCCTGCTGGATGTGGTGGATTAGATACAGGTGAAAAATGCACTCAATTCCCTCTTGTGCATTCAGTCCCATGCTCAGACACCACTAAAATCTGTGCCAAGAGACAATTCAGGTTAGGAAAGGGATATGCTATTTTTCTCTACCTCTGCTTCTTGTCACATTTTGTTAAACGCGGTCATGTAGCATGTAATGAAGACATCTGTTCGTTTTGTAGGAAACTGTGAAAAAGTGCGTGCGTTTGCCTTGTGCCATCTGTTGCCATTCTGATAAACAGTTGAAAGCTCTGGCAAACATAAACAAAACCAGTGTGCTTTGGTGCTAACTGCATAGTTTTCTTTCTTGGTGCTCTATATTTGAGCCTTTCCTTGTGATGCATTAAATATTTGGGGTTCTGGTCTGCTCTAAGGAGGTCTGATGCTCGGCAAATGCTGCAGTTCTGCTTCTGCCTGTGTCCCTTCCCTGAACCTGAGGCAGTAAGGAGAAGCAGGAGCTCCTGAGCTGCTGAAATGAGGTGAAATACTGTCTGTGCCACCTGAATGGCTCAACTTTCCCCTTCTAAATTTTCTGCCTGTGAGTGGAAACTTGGCTGAATCAAGGAAATTATTTGGGAATATACTACTGATCAGGAGGGATTTAGATGTATTATACAGGATTATTATTTTTCCAGAAGTCTGTCTTGTGAGCAAGGGTTGTGTGTTACAGAATGTGTTGAAAATAAGTAGCTTATAATGGATTTCTGGAGACTCTGTGAAGATGAAGCACTATTACTGTAAGGAAAGACAAAAAAAAGGGTGCTTTTGTGAGGCTCATACTGTCAGAGAAACACAAATAAGAAGGCTGGAGAGGAGGTGTGGTAGACAGTTAAACGCAGACAGTGGAGAAAGAACGTACAAATTTTTGAGTGTGGCTTTCAGTGTAAGAGTATATAGCAGATCACGAATATTACTACACAAAGATTTTTTTTTTTTTTAAAAGACCAGAGGTACTTGCACAGAACTCTTTGGCATGTGTTGCTTTGCATACACCAGACTGAATCTACAGAAATAGTTTCTGTGAAGGGAAAAAAGACCTCTGTTAACTCCTTATGTTATATACTTCCTAAATATAGGTTTTCTAGTGACGGTGCATTTTTGCTCTCTGTGCTAGACTGTGTCAGTTAACAGCCAAATTACCTTTTGTAGTTTTCTGCCTGAGTTGCATATAAAGTGGGCTGTGCTGCAGATTAGAAACAAAATGTACTGTTCTAACAATTATTAAAATTCATGTCTTATACATTTTTTTTTGCGAAGAAGTTTCATGATGAGTGTCAAAGCTTATAGTCTTCCTGGGGGGTGTTCTGATGAGGAAAACTGGGGGTACACAGTGGTAAAAACATAGAGAAGCTAGGAAGAGATCGTAGGAGAAGTAACAGATCTTCTTTTGAGAAGAGGCCATGGAAATGTGAAATTAAAAATACTCTAATGCGTACTGACAGGGAGTGGAGACACAACTCACATTGCAGCTATGGCTGTTCATAACCCAAGCATAGTTATTTTTAGCTGCGTTTCCTTAGGAAGCCAGACGTATGAGCACAGGGGTGTGTTTGTTTGTGTGTATACGTATGCATCTGCCTGTGTGCTGTCCTCATGACTTCTAAATCTACTGATCTCTTCTAGCTGAGTTTGACACAGAGATGGTAGTTTGCATCCTCACAGGTTTCCTGAGAGTGGATGGGGAGGGGAGGTAGTTTGATTCCATCCCTTGCTAGGCGTGAAGGGATTCACATGGGTAGAGAGCAGAATAACACCCCAGCTATAGGAGAGCCTTGAGAGCGAAGGTCTAGCACCTTGTTAGACACAGAAGAATCTGGCTATGAGGCACTAAATTGTAAGAAAACAGGTTGGGAGTAGAGCTGCCAAAGGCTGAAGTTTCTATTTCTGAGAAGATGTTGTAACTTTTGAGGGCAGAGGTGACAAGCTATAAGGGCACGAGTAATATCCTATGTGGGTACATGAATCAGATAATCTTAGTTTTTGTTTTAGCTTCACAGTTCTCTTTAAATACATGAAAACATGTTAAATTTTCATTCTGACAAGCATTCTGACTCAAAATGCCACTGAAATCACTTTCTTCAGGAGAAAAAAAAACAGTAGACTTTTATGATCCTGCAAAATGTTAATTCTTATGAAACAATACTTTTTTTTTAAAAAAAAAGAACATTGTCAGAAAGAGTTTATTGCTTGGAGTCTAACCAATTTCAGTTTCAAATGATAAATCAATCTGTACAATTACAGCTCTTACAGGATTAGGTCACAGTAAAGCTTACGAGTACTCAAGTCTTAATTAGCTCATTGAAATCACTGTGACTCTATATTGACTTGGTAAGCCTTGAATCAAACTCTGAAGGTTTGATGAGCAGAAGAACTGAGTGCTGTGGTACCTTAGTTTCAATGATGTCTTCCTAACTGGGGCTCACTGTCATGACTCTCTCCTGGAGTGTGGAAAGGGTCAGCCGCTGTGCATCATAAAGTAGTAATCAGATGTGCCATTCTTTTCTTTTTTACCTCCTCCCACCCCCTTTTTGGTAACAGTTTTAGGTCCTGGGTCTGAGAGACGATTCTAATCATCCCTCTCTCTGGGGTATGGGGAGCCGTCATTTCCCACTTGAACCATCAGGTTTGGCGATTCTGCTAAGACAGGAGGTACTAGGCTCCTTCTCTTAGAACTCTTCTGTTTTGCAAGGGAATAATTACATTGTCGTTGTCATAGAGTTACTCTTGAGACCTCTGTTTGCGTTACTCATAGGAATATAAGCCCTCTTGTAGACTCCTTGATAAATATTTTTCTGTGAGCTTCTGGCTCTGGCTGAATTCCAGCTTTGCCCCTTCTCTTCTGTCATGGTCCTACTTGAGGAATGAAGCAAGGGTATGTGAGGTTCTCATGCTTCCAGCTGGGTCAAAGAGACTTTATTCTTATTATTTGACCTGGTCCATGAACCGAAGGCCCTGCTGCATGTCTGCACTTTCAGATGGAGATAGGAGTTACAAGCTGTGTTGCTGTATTTCTGTAACTGAGCTTTGGTAAGAGAAGACACTCTGTAAAAAACCCAGCTTCTGGGAAAGAAGGGTAATTCGAATCCTGTCCTCCCACCTTTCAATCAAACACACTTATCACTAGATGCGATAAATGGAAAAAAAAATGGATAAAACTTGAGAGCACGGACCTTCCGTGTTTTGGCCAGGACCTGGAGTGGGTCTGTTCTTTGCTTTACTTCTGAAATGTTTTCTCAATCAAAGAATTCTTTCATACAATGAAAAAAAATATAATAAAATAAATCCCAAGTTGTTTTTTACACTGTTGCCTAATTGGGTTTTTATTTTCTGCTCTTTTGTTTGTGTACCTGTTCATGTATGCAAGACTATCTGGTTTCCTTCAGTGAGTTTTCAAGTCCTTTTCTGATGTGTTACTTGCTGCCATCAGTCTGTGGCTCTCTGGCTGAGAAACAGAGCTGCAGGGGAATTGGGCTCTACAGGTGCACGTTAGGCTGGGAAACATCTGGTTTGTGAATTACAATAGATCAAAAAAATGCTGTCAATCTGCTCAACAATTGCACAGTTCTAATAAGGCCCTAAAGTGCTAATTTTATGTCCCTGAAGTTAAGCTAACTTTATTAGCAAAAATATAGGTACATCTAGATTTGAGGTGCCCAAGGGTTAAGTGAGTGCTCTGGGATAAACTTTATCTATTTTTTTTTTTAAAAAAAGTAAAGATGACAGCTACAGACTTTAAACAAGAACAAGATCCTAATCGTGTTAGCAGTGAGAGACAATTCCTGCTCTGTAGAGATGACTGTCTTGCTAGGCAGCACATGAAGAAAGAATGAGTCTAGGGAGTGAGGGGAAGTTGTTAGTGTGTGACATTTATCAGTGGAGATGGGATTCTTGAAGCCTGTGCTCCTTAAGTGCCAGTTTATATCTGGACCAACTTCTAGCTGTACTGGTTACTTCTGTTTGTCTCTGGGATCAAATGAGGGTCTCTGTAGAAGTAGCAGTCTGTCCAGTTATTAAAGACCTTGAGGCACAGACTGCTTGTGAGAAGAGCTGAAAGCAAGACAAGGTCATCATCTACCTTAGTAGGATCCTTTACGATCTCCCAATGCAGCCAATATTCAGACTGAGCTGCAATCACCCTGCAAACTCTGGCTCTTCGGACTTCTGAACTATCTTCTGGGAGTTCTGTTCTTCTTTCTTTCTTCCACCTATATTCTTATTTCCTTCTTTTGCCGATATAATTAGTGGAGCCTCAGAGTGGTTTGATCCTTGATGAATATGATGGTTTATTGTAGAAAAATGACTCTTTTATGTTTTGTGCAGAAACATATTATACTCTACAGGTGGGAAAACAAATAGGCCACTTCCTTGTCTCCTGATTCTGGCTAAGGTGGTAACACCTCAGGTTAGGAAAATTGGGCAGGAGGATTAGCTATTTTATATGACCTGTTTTCTCTCTCTTGGCTGGACAGAAACCTGCTGGGTTTTGCCTATTAATTGAGCACTCTCCTTAAGAGAGTGGTGGATAGTGTAGCCGGGATACTCTCCCAAAAGACCTCTTCTGGATTCCAGTTGATGTTTAGTGTGTCGCACCCCTCTGCCTTCCAAAATCATTCCTGAGCCATCCAGTGCCCATCAGTCTTTCCTGGTTTTGTTCCATGAAAGCTCTTTTGGACAACAAGACCAGAAATGGTGGCCTCTATCTCCAGCTACTTAAAAAAACAAGGAAGAAGATACTGAGTAAAATCTTAAGTAAACTCCATGAGTTTGTAAAATGTTGAGCATATGGTTAGCACCTGTGTGGAAAATTTGTGTTGGCTATATTAATGGCTTTGTTGGAACGGAAGGGGTCACAGAGGGTGTAATCACAGCTGTATATGAAACTGAAAGCCATTTGCAATGGTGGTAGTAGAGGGCAGGAGGTTACAATGCTTTGAGACCAGCAGCTCGGGCCATCTCACGGTATGTTCATCTTGTTTGTACATCAGTTTGTCTAAGAAAATGTTATGGGAGACAGTGTCAAAAGCCTTAGTGGAGCAAAAATAAACGTCTGTTGTTCTTTCCTCATCCACCAAACCTGTCATCTCATTGTAAAAGCCTGTCAAGTTGGTCAGGTGTGATTTACCCTTCTTAAACTTATGCTGACTACTTCAATCACCTTGTCCCTCATATGCTTTGAAATGGTTTCCAGGGGTATTCGCTCCATTGCCTTCACAGAATCACAGAATTAGTGAGGCTGGAAAAGACCTCTGAGATCATCAAGTTCAGCCTATGACCCAACACCACCACATCGACTAGACCATGGCATTAAGTGCCACATCCAGTCTTTCCTTAAATACCTCCAGGAACGGTGACTCCACCACTTGCCCAGGCAGTGCATTCCAATGCCTGATCACCCTCTCCAGGAGGAAGTGTTTCTCAAGATCCAACCTGAACCTCCCTTGATGTAGTTTCAGACCATGCCCTCTTGTCCTGTCACTAGTTGCCTGGGAAAAGAGCCTGACCCCCACCTGACTGCAACTTCCCTTAAGGGAGTTGTAGAGAGTGAGAAGGTCCCCCTTGAGTCTCCCTTTCTTCAAGCTGAACACCCCCAGCTCCCTCAGCCTCTCCTCACAGGACTTTCCCTCCAGTCCCTTCCCCAGCCTCATTGCTCTCCTCTGGACCCGCTCCAGCCCCTCAAGGTCTTTCTGGCAGTGAGGGGCCCAGACCTGCACACAGGCCTCGAGGTGAGGCCTCCCCAGTGCTGAGCACAGGGGCAGAATCACATCCCTGCTCCTGCTGGCCACACTGTTCCTGACACAAGCCAGGATGCCATTGGCCTTCAGGGTCACTTGGACACACTGCTGGCTCATGTTCAACTGATTGTCACCCAGCACTCCCAGGTCTCTCTCTGCCGGGCTGCTCCCCAGCCACTCCTCCCCAGTCTGTGGCGCTGCAGGGGGTTATTGTGGCCAAAGTGTAGGACTCTGCACTTGGTCTTACTGAACTTCATACCATTGGCCTCGGCCCATCAAACCAGCCTGTCCAGATCAGGCTGATGGGTCTGGAGTTCCCCAGACCTTCTTTCTTGCCCTTCTGAAGACAAGAGCTACATTTGCTTTTATCCAGTCCAACAGAGTTTCATATTTCTTGATATTATCAAGAGTGGCCTCATAGTAACATCAACCACCTTTATGGATGCATTCCGTTAGGTCCATTGGACTTTTCTGTCCAGTTTGTTTAAATATTCCCAAAATTGATCATTCTCTACAGAGGGTAAGTCTTCCTTGCTCCAGATTTTCCCCTGGCCTTGGGGACTGGGTGTTCCTCAAGGTCACTTTTTTGCAGGGAAGACCCAAGTGGGAAAGGCATTAAGTTCCCCCGGCTAGGATCCCATGTTCCCACTTATGTGAGCTCTGTGTCTTTGCTGCTGACAGGAAATAGAGGAGAGGCTGGTTCTGCATCTTAAGATAATGTATTTAACTGAAGGAAAATAGGTCTTTTTTTTTTTTAGTAAACGAGAACTCTTTTATGTTGTATTGCTGACACCTGTGAGTGTGACAGAAGACCAGAATGTCTGTTATCCTAGTTATGTCTTACATCCAGAAAAGCAGCTATTAACAGAAAAGAGAAACAGGACCCCCCATGATCTGTCTTTTTCATTCAGTTATTCATTCTAGTAAACACTGTGGGAAAGTTTTACCAGGTAACTTTATTTCTGAGGCAACAAATCACAGCAAGTAGATTGATTGTGAGTTAGCAGCTAGGGAGAGAGAGGTGGGGGGAAAAAAACAACACCCTTCAGCTATAATGTTTCCTAAAGTTAACACTTCGCATCGAAGGTGTAAATGATATGAGGTCTGAGGCCTGCTGAATTTCCAAATGCTTTGCAGCAATACCTTGGGCTGGCAATTAATCAATTTTTTTATGTGCCTTTCAGAGTTTTCAACTGAACAACGTTCTTCCTCTGAAGCTCATTAGCCATCAAAACCTGTCATGTCTACACATGTTTTTCTTGCACCTCATTAAGAGATTATTGATTGTTGGCTTCTACCCATTTCAGAATTTGCTTCAAAAAATTAATTTCATCTGTGAGTGCAATGTGACTGAATACTTTTGTCAATGCTTGATAATGACTTGATTTCTTAAAAATATTTATAAGTTTTCATCATATTTATTTTGTCCACTGAAAAACATGAATAATCTTCACCTGAAGCACCTTGGTAAAAATGTATAATATTGTCTTAAGATATGTTGATGCCTGAAGCAGTTTCAGAAATGCAAGAAAACTTCATAATTGCCATTGATCGTTTTGTAACAAGTGTATCCTGTGGCCACCAGATTCCTCTTGCTGTATGAGATTTGTCAATACAATCATTCCATTGAGGGAGGAACATAGGCCAAGCAATTAACATTTTTTTTTTCAGGATTGCTTTGGTAATTGGGGCCAATTTTTCACTGGTAGATTATTAATTATTCAAGTCTCAAGGGTTTCTTTTAATAGGAAACATTGGCAAGTTCTTTTTGCAATCATGAACGAGCTTCTGAGTCATCAGCTAGTGAAGTCAGTCAGATCTTCTTTTGCTCAGGAAGAAGGAAGGAGAAAAAAAAGCTATTTACATTTATCAGTTTCTTAATGTTGCAACTGTTCTGGTTAGTGCACGTAGCAAAGCGTAGGCTCCTCTTTAAAAGCTGCTGTGGCAGGCAATGCAACGGTACCCCTTCTACAGGGAAATGACTGAAGTAGAGTTGAAGGACCAGAGTTGTTCAAGGTTTCTAACTGCTCTTGAAGGCTGATAATTGCTTAATGAGAGTCTTAGAAGTGCCTTCATATTGTAGAGGCATCAATTTTTTTTTTTTTATCCATGCTGAATTCAAGTAGAAGTGGAATAGCAAACCTTTTGTGTACTTATGATATTGCAGTGAGATGATTATAGCAGCTCATTCTGGAAGATGTAGCACTAAGGGTCTTCTTCACAGGAGACCCTTCCACATAAACTTAAGAAATAACTTTTTTGCTGTGAGGGTGACAGAGCCCTGGCACAGGCTGCCCAGGGAGGTTGTGGAGTCTCCTTCTCTAGAAACATACAAAATCCACCTGGACGCGTTCCTTTGTGATCTACTCTAGGTGATCCTGCTCTGGCAGAGGGATTGGACTAGAGGATCTTTCGAGGTCCCTTCCAACCCCGAACATTCTGTGATTCTGTGACTGACAAAGCTGTGTTAAGCTGGCTGCTTGTTCCTGCTTCCTGCTTTTAGCACACAGATTTTATAGACTCTCTCAGTTGTGTCAAAATTGCCTTTTCTGGCAACAGTAGAAAATGGACAGTTGGACTACCATGAGTCAAAGTCATCCCTCAAGGACTGCACAGTACTGTTGGAGGGCAGTTGTTTCTGGGAGAGAATCATAGGATTACTGAGACTGGAAGCGACTTCTGGAGATTGTCTAGTTCAAAAACCTTGCTCAAGGCAGAGCCGACTAAAGAAATTTTCTCAGTGCCTTATCCAGTCAAATTTGAATACCTTTAAGAGTGGAATCTCCACAACATCTCTGGGCAACCAGAGAAGCATTCGACTGCAATTGCAAGTAAGTTTTTTCTTATATTTTGTATTTCATTTTGTGCCTGTTGCCCCTTTACTGGACACCTCTGAGATTTATCTGGCTCTGTCATCTTTATTCCTCCCTGTTACACATCAGTAAGATTCTTCTCGGTCTGGGCTAGGCTAGGAAATCTTGGATTTCTCAGCCTCACCTCATATGTAGGTGAGAGGTAGTGGCATTCGAGTCTGGCTTCACTGTCAAGAGTAAACTTGTGAAAAGCCACTCTAAGGACATCTGATAACTGGAGCTTAGGCTTCTGGTTTCCTGGACCTCTGTATTCAAGCCTTGCTGTTGGTTTTTTGACCTTTCATCGCTCTGGGTAGAAAGACTAATGGTGGACCTGACTAGATGGGCCCTTCTGATCTTCAAGGCTCCATAATGGTGGTTGAGACATGCTCCTTACTTCATGTGGTTATCAGCCTCCTACAGTTAATGATACTCCTCCATTGTCTTGCCAGTAATGGCTGGGTTGACCCATCTGTCTCAACAGATTAGGGATTGATTGGACGAGAGTCAGATTTCCAATTTATTTTTAAAAAGGCAGGTTAACCTGCAATCTATGGTCTCTCGTAGTATACTGAAAAACAACATTTTAAATTCCAAGTAAATAATACAAATCTATTCAACCACCAATAATAGGAAAGCAAAAATCTACAGATGCATTTGCTGTGGTAATTGTTCTGCATATCACTGGAGGAGAGACATTTAAATGGCTTTTCAACTAGGAAATATGTTATCTATATAGTTTTAATACCATTTAGAATGAAAAGAAAGTTTTTAAAAAAACATGTGAGCAACTCTTTTGTTTTATGGAACAGACGGACCAGTTAGTCAGCTCCTTTTGTATTCTAACCTCTTGTGTGGTGAGCTTCTCCCAGTAATTCCTGCACACAAGTCTCTTGCCTTGTAGCTGGATCCTCAGTGATTCAAAACCCATTGCCTAATCCTGGGTACATTTGCCTGAGGAGAGCTAATCATCTATCTCGGTCCTGGAGTGGTCTTTGACTTGACAGAGTACTCTTCAAGCAGGATCAGTAGCCACAAGCTGCTCCCTCCTGTTAGTTCTGCTCTGGTTATGTTGGCTTCTGTTCAGCTCATACCAGTGCACCTAATCAAATTACCACCTGTCACTTCTTTTCTGGGCTGTACAACCCAGCATGAGACAGACAAGTTTAGCCCCAGCCTTCCTGCAGCCAGTGGCAAAGCCACCATTAACCTTAGGGAGATATTTCCTTTGGTATTTGGTGAGGCACTATACAATTATGGAGATACTTATCCACAACCCATTTTTTTTTCCTGGCATTAGAAACTGGAAGCTGCCAGATACGCACTATACTGTGCCGTATGGAAAACCACTCTGGTCTCCTTCTGGTCTTTGGCAGTTTTTTGTGTTCTCCAGTGAGAAACTTGGAGGCGTGCATGGATGATAATGATGGGATTTTTAATGCTAATGTATTAAGTGAAATACGCAGATAAGAAACGTGGGTGAAATCCTCCTTCGTTGTACAAGTGCCAGGCTTGCAAAAGCATTCAGGATGCATACTTCTGACTGCAGTTAGTGGGATTCTGGTATCATAAATGCCTTTATGGATCAAGGCTGCTGCTAGGAATCTTCAGCAGAATAAAAGAATAAATTCAGGGTCTGTGAGCAGGTTGTATATAAAATACCTACTGTTATGACCACAAATAACTATAGACTAGTGTGCTTTGTCTTGAGAAGAATTATCAACTACCAGGCTGCTATATTCCCAAGTCCCAGGCACCACTGTCTATACTCTTCATAAAGGTGCCGAGTTCTATCTTAAAAGCAATGGGACTTATTTTTCTCTGCTGTTCCCATTGGCAGACTGTTTCAGACCTTAATTGCTGTTTCAGACCTTAATTGCTGTAGTGGTTAGGAATCCTCTTTTAATTTCCAACCTAAATGTATTCATGGCCAATTTACATTCATTTGTTCTTATGCCAGTATTGGTCACCAATTCAAGTAGTTCTTTTGTCTTCTGGTGTTTATCCTCGGGATAGATTTGTAGAGAGCAGTCTTCCCTCTTTCACCAGCTATTTTGCTAGTCTAAACAAGCTGAGCTCTTTTGGTAAGGCTGATTCATCCTGAGTGATCTTCATCCCTTTCTCAGTTTGAAGTCAGCTGTACTCATGCAGTCACAAACCCAGAACTCTTTCCTACCTCTGGTGGCTATATCATCTTCCTGACTTGACAAAGTGCATTTACTCTAGGGATCCATTACCCAGACATTACCATTCTCCTTGTGTATCCTTGTGCTTCATATTTCTCTATGCAGAAGATAGCTGAATAATCCAGTTCTATCATTAGAAAAATTTTTGAAGGACACCAGACATATGTCCCACTGTAGCAAAACTGCTGTATTTTATTTCTGTTGGACTATGGCTAATGCAGAGACTTTGCTTTAGGCTGCTTTCTCTCATGTGGTGGTCTTGATCTCTCTCCCTCTTGTCTACTCTCCTATTTCTTTTGGCAGGGGGAAGCCCTTAGTCAATGGGATGGTGTGTAAGAGCAAGTCCTGCTTTCTTCCTGACTTTTCTTCCTGTCTGCCAGCACAGTTTTGTTCAGCTGGAGGATCATACTGAATATTTCCAGCTGCTCTGACATCTCTTAGCTTTTCAGAAGTCTGAATTTCCTTTTTGCTGTCACAGATTTAAATGCCTTTCATTAGGCCTTGGTCTTCATCACACAAAATATCAGTGGTACATTCAGTTTTCATGATGAAGAGCGATCCTGCTGGGAGAACGTCAGTGAACTTCTGAGCTAAAACTGGTAAGCTTTGAGGGTTTTGTTCAGTGGTGTTGGCAAGACTCTGGAACAGTTCCCTGCAGGTCTAATTATTTTTGCTAGACAAACTCCCATTGCAATGAATAGGAAGTTTGGACTGTACCGTGATTTCAATGGACTTTATGTTTTAAGACCATCATGTTGGAATAATTCATAACGTACCATGAGAAGGGATTGTACTGTGAGAGGAACGTGCTTGCTGGCGTGTCTTGTATAAGCAGAGCTTTGCTCTAGCAGTAGTTCTGTATCACATTTTGACTGTATATATTGTTTTAATTTGCAGTGTCTTGGCAGAGCAAGCAGTCACATTTGCTAGTGTTTGAAAAGAACAAGGGAAATTAAATATGCAAGAGCATTAGAGTACGATTCAGCATTTGACATAAAACCACAAAATTAAAGCAATCCAGACATACGCCTGCTTCTCTGCCTTTTGTTTGCATCAACATGTCCCTCAGCATCAGCTCTATCTACCACTTTGAAGGGACAGTTCTGTGAGTTTGTGATGATGAAGAGTAATTTAAGAATGATTTGAGTGATTTAAGGGTGGACTGTGGTGACAGTGTTACTGTATTATATTTCAAACTCGTTCCTCCCCCACCACCAAACCAATCCTCCCTAGCATCGGAGCCATAGGCAGAACTGGCTTTACTCACAGACCCTGAATTACCAAAGGTCCATGTGTCTGTGGGGGCCAGGGTTAATATGGTAGAGATGAGGAGAGAGCTTATTCCTCGTTCTGATTTTTCTAGGCATTGAGCAAGTTATTTCTGTTCTTTATGCCTCTCTTACTCTCTCATTTTCTTTGCTCCAGTGTTTTAAGATCTTTGAGGGCTATGCAGGAGTGGAATGTTCCCAAAATATTGTCTGCCATGGGCTAACTGATGCAGCAGCTGGTGTGTCTGTGCCACAGGTACTACTGGATTTTTATGTATTCCCGGACCTCATCTTTCAAAAGATCTTTTTTCTTGACCTGTCAAAATGGAGCATAGAAAGGGTTAGGGTTCTTAGTTGGTTGTTTGGGTTTTTTTTGGGAGGGGGATGGAGGGGAATCAATACTTTTCTGAGAACAGAGAAGTTCAATTTCTGTGCTGTTACCTTTTCACTGAAACCTCCTGAATTTCTGTGTCCACAAAAGCTCTATGTGAAGTTGTTTGGGTCAAAATGTTTTATACCTCAAGCTTCTCGAAGAAGCTGTTTAACCAATATAGTCTTGTTAGAGCCAATGCAAGATAAAGGCAAGGTTCAAAAGACTTGGAGGAAAAACTACTTCATGTTCCTAATCCATGTTCTTGGAGGTGGTACACTCCCTCCTCATAAGTCTGGAGTGTGTTACAGCAGCACGGTGTTCTCCTGTTGCACATGCTACACCTGAGCTGTGGGTCAAGGATGGCATTTTATCTTCAGAGCTGTGTCTCTTCTGCTCTTATTGAAGGCAGGAGTATCTGGGAGCTGAGACTTGAGAAAGAAACATAAGGGATCACGCTGAAACACTGTAAATTAAAGCTAATACAAATATCTTTTTGTGCCTTAAACTCTCTGTTTAGAAAACTGGGCAGAATAACGCTCGTTTTCTTGCATCCTGAGTCTGTCCTGTCTGTTTTGATTGCGGGGTACTTGTGGCTCCCATTATTCTTGTACAGAGACTGGCATCATGGGATCACGACAGTAGTAGGGGGGGACCAGGCATGGTGACAATATGATATGATGATAGTAGGGAGGTGGTTTGTAAAAATTCAAAATCCTTGGTACAGCTCTTAGACTAGAATTTGTTCCAACAGTAAAGATGCAACTGTTCACTATCATTTAGATAAAGAGCTCGTAGTCCAAGCACTATGTATCTCCCCATTTTTTTTGAAAGCTTAAAACCAAAAAAACACAGGACCTCAGAGATTGTGTCAGGGGAATGCTTTAAAGGAGTAAATGGATGCCCTATGCTTTTTTTTCTATGGGCACCCTCCAGCTACTGTTATTAAGCAGGGATTATTGACTCAATAATTAATGTATTGATTTACAGATAAAGGGTGTAATGCATCAGGGTGTATTTTTTATGAGAAAATCCTACATTTTAGCTTTCTGATTACTTACTTGCTAAATGTACAAAGTTAATGTAGTTTCACTTTGGTATGTCAGTCAATAAGTTCAGTGGGTGAAGGATGTGGGGAGGAGAATGAAAAACTAGAAGAAAACTTCCTGCTGTCAGATTCCCTGTGTATGAGTTGCACTTGCAAAAGCCAGAGGAGAACAGGCTGCTCATAGAATGAGTATCTAACAGGGCTGCTGACAACCAGGATCGTGAGAAAATAGCAACGGGTTATTTTAATCAATACAGGAGGAGAAGTAATTGATTTTGGAGATAGCAAGAGGTTACTCAGCCAATAATTAGCCACCTTATCAAAGTTACCTGGTAAAACCATGGATTATGCCAGCCTCAGAGTCCTGGATCTTTGAAGAGAGTTCAGCTCTGGATTTTTCTCTTCCCCAGTGTTCTTTGCTGCTGCCACAGTCTGTGCCCTTTGTTATTTTTCACAGGCAAAGGGATTCTCTTCTGCTGCAGCATCAGCGCAGAGGCTCTGGGAAAAGCCGACGAGTCAGTACGTGACAGGAGAGAGAGCCAGACCTGTTCAGGAAATCTTTGTGCTCAGTTTCTTTTATGCTTGGTTTCTTTACACTAAAAGAGGGCAGAGGGATTACAAGGTGAGTGTAGGAAGGTTATTGAGTAGTTTTGCATTTTGCCATTGCCCCAATCTTTGCCAGTCCTACAAAGTCTCCAGCTCTTTGAGAATGCCTAAAGGGCCCTTGTTCTTAAGAGATGTTACCATTTCTCAAGGCAGAAATACTCAGTAGTGTGATTGTAACTGAGATGTTGCCATAACTGAAGGAGAGCGCTGTCTTTATTCCTGTGACTAACTCGAGACTTTCCTGCAAACACCTGATCATCCAGCTCAGAGTGCAAAGTAATTTGTGGGATGTACTTTCTTTTTAATTTCTGTCCTTCTGCCATTTCTGACTCATTGCTACATCGAAACAGGCCCCCACAGAAATAATACTTTATGTCTTAAAATAATGACGCCATTCCATTCCACTGATGCTCTGAATGTGATTATTCTGTGCTCTACTAGGATTACAATTTGTTTGTGGTACAGTATTGTGCAGATCCCTCAGAAAAGACCAAAACCATTTCAGACTTTGATAAACCCAGATAATGAGAAAGTTCCTCCCATGCTTACGGCTGGCTGAACGTTTTTGATCAGTCTCTTTTCAGCAAAAGGTATTTTTGCCAATCTGAATATGTACATAGAAGAACCTACTGAATATACAGAAAAATGCTCTGCATTTACAAGAAAGAAAATTTATTTAATCTTATTTTACAGCAGGTGACATCAAATATGATAGGACTAAATGAATCATTCAGTATCTTTTAGTAAGTCTGTGGCAGAGCTAAGATCTCAATTTTACTGCTCTGAGCCCTAATTCTGGAGTTTTAAGCACAGAATCAACTACTTTCTATGCTTTTATCCTTAGTTGGGCACTGCTATTTCCATGGTAGTGTGACAGGTTAAGAGTATGCAATGTGTAGGAGTGTGGGTGAAGAGCCACTAAAATGTTAATTGTGTTCCTGGCTTTCCTGTTACTGAGGAAGATCACTCAAACTTTGTGCCTTGGTTTCTTTAACTGCAAGATAATGCTGCCACTTCAATTTTGCATTGTTCCAAAAGTACTGCGTGCTGTTACTTTGCTTGCTGAACACTCAGGGCCAAGACCTGTGCTTGTTACTTGGCACTCCTAAAATTAAGGGATTATTTGCATGTTAATGCATTACATTTGCGTGGTTCAAGGCAGTGCCATCTGTGAAAACCTACAGGAGGTGTGGTAAGGTCCTGCCCTAGCACAGTTCTTACACACTCCACCTGTTGCTTTCAGAGAAGTTCTTTTGCATAGTGTTTGGTGTGTGCTGAAATATCTTCCTGAACTGGAAGGTAAGAACAGCAGAAGTGACGCCAGTTTTTTGTCACGTGCCTCGCAATACCCTCTTTGAAGATTGCATAAGAAATCATGGGCAACTGCGTGAAGGTGCAGGGAAGATGTGTTTGGAATTCTAATTTCGTTGTTTATGCTCAGACAACTCAAACTGTTCTCAAGGTATTTCAGTATAAAGCATAAAAGTTTCTAATTAAGCCTATAAATCAAGAACAAGTGTACTGAAATACTTTCTGCTGCTGGATACAAAGAGTATTTTTGTCATGTGTCAAAGAGCGAAAGGTGCTGTAGAAGCTGCAAGCAGTTGCTGCAGATGGCCTATTGAAATACTCATTGTGTGCAGGGCAGTTGCTAAAAATAATCTTGTCCGTATTGATGAGCCTGGTCAGACACCTATTTATTTTAACATATAACTTTAGTGCATGCATGCATAAGTGTGTCTTTGCATAATGTAAGGAAGAGCACTCTTTATACTAGGTATCTCTCCTCAATTATTAGGTATCCCTCTATTGGAAAAAAAAAATAAAAATGCCATCAAGCTGAAATTCAAAAGTCACCATTCTCAGTAAAAAAAAATGGAAGGGAGTAATTAGACTAATTTGGCTTAATGTGTATGTAATACCTACCTGCCTTCCTTGATTCAGCTTGAAATATAGGCTGTCTGGTCTTGTTATACTATATTAAGACATCTTGGAGTTCAGCATGGACTAAGTGGTACCATGTGGATGGAACATAAGGCAGTTACTCTCTTTTGCTGTTGTGCATTTGAAAGCAAGACAGTTACTGCAACCAAGTGTGGCTGAATATCCATGCATGTTTCCTTATAGGACTAATTAATGTCCCTGGAGCTAGTGTCCAACACGCCCGGAAGGATCAGATTAGTATTGTGTGTTCATTTCTGTGTTTTGTTTTTATTTAAAAAAAATCAGAAGGATAGCATTTGACCTGCTGGTTAGTGGATCCTGTTGCTAAGAGTAAATTTGACCCTCTGTAATTAATGCCGGAGAGCTTCTTTTGGCCTCCAGCTCTGGGATAAAAGGTTAAACTGCCGTGACACTGTTCAAAATCCATTAACCAAACAGAGTCTTAAGGAGCCTTTGGACTTCTTGACCTTATCCAGTCTCTAACAAACAAATTCTCCAAGCTAATCAATGAAACAGAATAACTCTGAGGTCTTTACATCTACCTACCCTTTAGTGTTAATCCAAACTGTAAGGAGAACGATTTTCTTCTATTATTAATATAAAGACTGATAACCCTCTGAGCTGTGTTTCGTGCATCTTGCTAGGAAGCCGTTCTCTCAGATATTATTTTTAAGACCACAGTGATACACAGTTCTGCTAGTAGGCACTGCTAGACCTGACAAACACATTCAGCCATACAGAGCCTAAAAACTACTTGAACGGCCCCAGCAGTAGGTGAGATTTTCACATGCACAGCTGTAGCAATATGAAAACTCTTTGTGAACAGCATGCACCATCTCCCTGTGAGCGCATAAGCAAAAGAGACATGAATTATGTGTAAACACTGATAGGCTTGAAGCCCAAGAGAAGGGATGACTAAGTCGTATCTCTGCTATAGATGCAGACGTAATGAAAAATCTCAGGTTTCTTGGGGACACACGGAAGATCCCAGTGGTCTTGGCATTACGAGGAGGCCCATCAAACAGCATCAGCAGACTAATTAGTCTGCTGATGTGTGCAGCTTAAACTTAATTTTCCTGGTAGCATTAAGACGGATTAAACATTACTTATTTTGTGATGTCCTTGGTTCTCAGTATTTTTCGCTCCTTTTCCCACCTTGTCACTTTGTTTCAATCAGCAATATTACTGGTTTTAGTTTAGGAAATGTGCCCGAGCAAGAATTAAAAATAGGATTTTCTGAGCAAATCTTCATAATTTACAGCACCCGAGTTCTTATTTCTCATAATAAAAGCGCTCTTTTTAATGAAATAGGTTAATTATACAAAGTGGGAACATAGTGGCTAAATGCAGAAAATTTGCTAATCTAAATGAGGAGGAGGAGGATCTGTTTTAGAAGGCGTAGTTTCCATATTGCTCTGTTTCTTTTTCTGCCATGTAAACCAGCTGAGGCTGTGTATTGACAGCAATATGAAACTGTAGCATACCAGGTATGCTTATTTGTGTTTCTGTTTTGTTTTCTGATACCTATGTCCACTTGCAGTACAAATTCACAGTACAGTCTCACACAGAATGAGAGCTGCAGCCTCATTCTTAATGCTTCTCTTCATGACTCTCTACAGAAATCTGGAAATAAGTGAAAGACTCAGATGCTTAGGAATAAGGAGTTAATTTTTCTTGCCTTTTTTTTTTCTTTCTGGGAAGACATCTTCGATTTTTACAATTATTTAGCCAGTCCTGAAGTGCTAAATCTTGCTCTTCAGGTAAACCCAGATCTTACAAATAGATGCCCAGATGCTGTTTGCACATGCGGTTTGAGTTTGACTGGCGGACCTATTAATCGACTATATGGGATCTGAATTCTGGCATTCTGTCCTAAGGATATGTTGGTCTCTTCAGTCTATCAGGAGGTGAAACTCCTGGACATCATAATGAAACTTGTGAGTTCAGTGACAAAAAGAGGGGTCTGTTCAGACTGACTTCTGGGCATCTGCACGCTAATATGATCTTTAACTACGTTATCATGTACCGCCTTTCCATCTGAGTCCCTAGGTAGTTTAGCAACTATAAAAACTCTGAAAGAGAAGAAATTATAAAATGACCTCTAAAAGATGGTTGTGATTTATTTCATTTTGTGGAAATGAATGCTCTGATATGTGGTAGGGTACTGAGGCACCTCCAAGCTAAAGTAATAGCTACTTTTTAATTCCTTTTATGTGTCGTTGAAAACTGCCATTAGTCTTTACTGCACCAGGAATCCTCCAGTGTGCCATTCTCTGACATAATGAATACAATCAGCAAAATCTGACGGAACATGATGTCTCACAGGATATGTGGGACTATTTCTTTCTTTTTTTTTTTTTTTTTACTTTTGTAAAAAGTAAAAAGGCTGTTCTCCTCCTTCTGCAACTTCTTCATTGTTATCATCACACTGTAGTACACAGAGGGAGTTTGTCAAGAGAAGTTTCAGGCAATTTCTGTGATTACTGCTTCTGCCTTACTTTCACTGAATCATTATTTCTTAGAGGAAACACTCCATAGTGCTTTGTGCTTTCTAGTTGTAGAAGGGACAATTCCTTCTTGAAGAAACACATAACCTGTTAGCTGAGCCAGGCAAAAGGAACAAACAGAAGTATTTTTCTGTCCAAATTAACAAAATTCATAAAGATCACGAGAATGAGGGGTTTATTAAGATGTACTTCAGCATGGAGAAGGTGCAAGCTCACAGCTGAGGTCACACAAGAAGGATGGAGTGAATTAGGTGGTTGTTTAAAGCCTCCTCCTTGGGTTTGGTTACAACAGCCTCTCTCTGTCACCCTATTCAGCGCATTCATTTGATATTTTGCTTTGTAACTTGAGGGGCCGTGAACTCAGAAAAGATGAATGCTTGCAAATAAGTGGTGATTGATGCTGCTGTGTGGCTGGACTTGCTGTAGTCATGTGAAGTCCATGGACTGTTTTTACCTCTAAAACCTTTCTTCCATAACGACGGTGTGAAAAATGAAAACTTTCCTACTACCCCTGCCTTTTAATGATCACAAACACTATTCACAAGCCTGAAAGTAGTAAGGTAATATGTCTGATTTCAAAGAGATGGACAACTTAATTGGTGTATAAATTTAGAGCTAATAATGCATACTTTTTGTGTGTGTGTGTGTAATATATTCTGTATAATTTGTGTGGTAGCTGGGTAATTTGTTTCTGCCTTCTACCTTAGGAAGCAGTGGGACAGTTCTATTTATCTTATTTCTTGTGGGAGACTTGTAAAGCATGTGCTGGGCTGCTGCTGGAGTGCATAACAAAACAGTCATTGAGATTTTTACTAATCTGAAGTCATTTTCTTTAAGAAGCCCAGAATACAGAATGTGCCTTGAACAGACAAAGTGCATTTAATTTGGGACTGGTGAATGAATTTTCAAAAGAGAATAAAGAGTGACATTTATGGAATAATGTGTTTGGAAGAGTCTGCTTTATTTACAAAGTCATGTTGAAAACAGGATTTTAAGAAGCAAACTGCAGGTGAAATTCTCCCTCTGCTCTGCTGAAATATGATTTGTGTACTGGGTATGGTAAGAACTCTTAAAAGGGCTTAATAGGTGAAAACCTACTGGGTGCCCCATTAGGTGGAGAAGATTGTGATCCCAGCCACACTCCATGGTACAACAGAAGGGAACAAAGAACTGAGAAGATGTGGGGGCTGCTGTGAGGTTATAAAAGAGACCACTATGAAACTCATCTTCCCCTCCCCAAGTGCCACGAATGTTTCTTTGATTTTGCCTCCTCATACATACACATGTACTTGCATATATTTAAGTGTAAATAAAAACAAAATGCTTATCACCAGGAGACTCTGCTCTGCCTGCTGAGAGCTCTGCTTGACAGCTACGAGTCATGTCATTTGAAGTACTGCTTGAACATGCTCATTTCCTTCAACAAGGAGCAAGATACAAATGACGTAAAAATTAGAATAAAATGCCGACTTCATGCTTTTGCCTTTTAATGTTAAGTTGTTTTTTAAGTTATGAAGTAAGCAGACCTTGCTTCCCCAGTATTCGTTGTTCAGCACAGAACCACAAATTCCTGATGGAGGAGAGGTTTGTGTCCGACACATCTCTGCTTTCCCAAAGTACATTTTCTAACTTGTGGAGCAAACAAAAAGTCGTGGTGTTATTATTATTATTTACTTAATTTAATGGATTTCTGGTGTCTTCCTCTGTGCAACACAGCCTATATCAGCACTTTATTAAAATTGTGTATTATTTATTATGTGTTAATTGCTGACAATATGACGTGCAAAGGATATAGGCTGAGAGGCATTTATGCAGATGTGATTTATGCTTCTTGCAAGCTGCCTTTGTAAGAATTCTGAGCTTTCATATTTGCAAATCTCAGGTTGGTGGGTTTTACAGGGTATTCAGCTAAATCAGTCCCATCTTTCAAACATCTGTCGCCTCTGAAAAGTTCTCAGTGTAAAGAGGAAACTGTTATTTATAAGAAGAAGCTGTCAAAGATCAGTTATATTCAACAATCTACAGCATCGCTTACGTACATCAGCACTAAACTATGCTCATTTGGATAGCATGAATGGCTAATTTTAGCTTAAAATTGGAAGCAATTATGGGTTCAGGAAGAAAAGTAGGGCTGTGTGTCATTAGTAATTGATTTCTTTTGTGGAAGAGCCTGAAATGAGGAGTTAAGAAGAAAAACATTGTTAAGTGATGCAACCTGTCGCATGCAATATGCAGATGTTTCCCAGATTTGTATGTACGTGTCTCAGGTGGATGGATATTTCTGTTGTCATTCCCCCTCCTCCCTTTGGCTCCCTAAAAACTTCTGCTTTTCCCCTTGCGTGTTTTAGCTTCTGTAAAACTCTCAAGCTGATGCTAGCTCACGCTGTGCAAATCATCCACAAAACAGAGAGTGGTATACCACGGTGTAGAAGCTGTCATTCCCCTGGCAAGATGTTGTTGCTTGCTTTCAGTATCATAATGTCTGATAAGTAAATAATTGTCCCACCTGTGCATCTAATAGTAAAGTACAGTAGGTCAGTCCAAGAGACTAATGATGTTCTGTACATCAATGAGAAAAACGTAGAAGCCTGTGTACACTGTCAGTAGGGATAGAGCTGACTGCAGTAGTGTACTCCTGCTCCTTCTTCTCCGCTTCTTGGAACAGTTTGTGATTTTCCAAGGGAGTGATCCTTGGCAATCTAGGGAATAGCTCCCGGGTTAGGAATCCTGACCTCTTTTAAGTGAGTCAAGTTGAAGAAATTGCCTTGCACTCACTTTTCACCGAACTTTGCTTTCTCATCTGCAAGGAGTCATCAGAATGATCGCACTAGTTTCTGGGACTAAGTCATCATCATTTCTGCTGCCAGTGTAATAGTGTTCTTCTTAGGGTATTTAAGGAGCAGCAAAAGGAGGGAGAGTATCTCCCACTGGGCTGATGTTATAAAGGATCACTTCAATGACCACCAGCTCTAGAAATGCTTTGGGCTAGTAAAATAAAGCACATTTTCCTCTGTGGAGCCAGCAATGGGGAGAAGAATGATGAAATAATTGTTGTGTCTGGAAGACAGAATTTCAAGAGTCTCTGCTGGAGAATTTCTAGACTGTTGGATCTCTTTTTCTGGGAAGGGTTATATTTACATAGTCTTTGCAAACAGATGTGAACTGTGAGTCTTTGTTGATTAGTTTAAACTCGGTGTTGTGCTAATGTGATTACGTGGCTTTTGGATTGGAACTAGATCGTGTCCAGTTATTTTGATGTGTGGACAAGGTGATTGTGTATCTGTCTGTACGAGACCTCCCAGGTGGGATCCAATTCCTCAAGCATTATATAATTTGAGGCCATGTGAGATGTGCGAGGGCATCTGAGACATCCAGTTAGGGGCTGGCAGCAGTAACACAAGACCTACGTCTGACCCATGCTTGTCTGGAAAGGTAGCTAGCAGCCAAAAGGGACTCCTGGGGGCATCTCAGAAGGGCTGAACACCTATGTGAACCACATGCATGCTTTGTTGTCCGGGAAGTTGAGGAGAAGGACTACGGCAAGTGCCCAGGTTTTCTATATGGCTGCCTGGGAAAGATAGGCTGTGGTCCAAGGGGCTAGACAGAAATAGGATTTGCTGTTCCTTTTTCTGTGAGAAGTCCATCTTGAAAATGGCAGGTTTGCATATGATCAGGAAGCTTAAAGCCAGAGGTATTCTGTGGAGTTCTAGTTTACAAAGACAAATAAATATGTGCAGGGAAGTTAGCTGAAAAAGGAGGATTTTCATTTGCTGAATACTTTTATTTGAGTTCAAAGCTGGCAGGATTGCTAATTTCATGAGCAGCTGAGGGGTGAAAAGCCGTTTACTTCAAATCTTGGAGGATATCTGCCAAGTACATCTGCTTTGGGACTAGCACACCTTGTCTGCCAAGACAGCAGAGCTGTGAGGAGTCCAGGGTTCACTCAATGGTCTTTTGTGGATTAGGTCAATGTTTGTCAAGCTATTTTTTTAAAACACAATTTTTCAACTCAGCAAACCATTTTTGATGACCTTGTTTCAGCCAAAAATTTCCAAGAATCTCTGCTTGCAGAGTCTGAATCACACACAGGAGATATTTGGCATGACTATTTTCTTTCCGTAGGACTCTTTATGGTAAGAAAAGTTACGCAGAGCTTCCATTTATCTCATTTTTGAAATTCATATGTAAGATTTATGTATGCCTCTGGCAGATTGTAGGCTGATCTCCAATCACTAATCCTCACTTTCTTAAAGACAGAAAAGATCTGTGCAAATTCTTATGGAAGAACAAAATACACTTTTATACTTAGGCACTCAGTAACTTTCTCTGACTATATTCAGTTATATCAAAGTCATCTAGTTTGGTGTCTCAGTCTCTCATGACTTTCTGGCTAGCTTCATGGTATTTGGTGTATTTCTGTTAGTGTATCAGCCCAGAATTTAGACCCAGTTTTTAAAAAATAATATTTTCATATATAAAAAATAATATTGCAAAATATTTAATGTACAGTAAAGTAAAAAAAAAAATCTAAAAGATAACTTCACTTACCTGTTTCTTTTTCTTCGCCCCTCCCTGGAACAGCCTGACTTTGGGAGCCCCACAACTGAATTGTAGGCATTTCTTGTTTTCAGCATTGCTGGATTAAAGAAAAAAGCTCCAAACCCTTTTATTCTGGTTTCCTAAGGGAATGAGACTTACGATCTTATTCTGCCTGCCTGTCAGTCAGCTCTTAATAACTTTTGAATCCGTTGACCACCTTTGACACAGGATAACCACCTCTCAGATATTACATTCCTACACATTTTGTGCAAATCAACTGATATGTCAAGAAGAAAGACTTTATTAGAAATCCCTCCAAGGGAATGACAGGGATACTTGTTATTCCTCCTATGGGACAGCAGACACCCAACCAGTCCGCAAGCTGGTGTGGACCTAGTTCCAGGTTAGCCGTCACACCTGGGCTATGACACTGGGGGACCAGGAAGCATTGCGAATCCAGAGTCAATGTGGGAAATTCTAGGGGTGTGGGAAGGTTAGAAATGTGTGGATTAGAAAACATGGGGGAGAGTGTGTGTGATGAAGGGACACTGAGGAAGGTCGCTTATTGTAGGAGTGTGCTTGAAATGGGGAGGGTAAAGCTGAATCAATAAGGATATTTCACTCTATATCCATAAGGAACTAGGCTTAGCCTAAGGCACAGACGGGAAGGTCACATGCATTAACAATTTTGGTTTTGTGTTTTGTAGCTCAGATACTTGGTGGGTGACAATGAGTAGTTAGACATCTGATTATTGAGTGTTTGATGATGATCTGTCTAATCTTAGCCCAGAGTGAATGCATTTAATGTCTTGATTTTTCTATTGAATAATATTGTGGCATTGGTTGCATACAGTACTTTCTAACATCTTATTAACTAAACAAAATCACAGAGTACTTTTAACAATAAGTGGTTTGTTTGGCTGCATTAATATCAATTCAAACTGCTTTTACTGTTACTGCATACATATGAACCATCTCTTTCAGTAAAACAGATTTATTCTCTTTGTGAGAAAAATCTTAATGGAAACTCCCATTACCCAGGATACTCTTCTACCTGAGAAAATTTCTAAATTTCATCAAGTTTTGCAGTAAATAAATACAGGTCTTGAAATATTTCATAGTATGTTAAGGAGCTTATTTGTCAAGATTTCAAGCTCTTTGAAACAATCCATAGAAATGATTTGATGTTTTGCTTATGTTCCAAGTGCTTGAGGAAGGGAATATTTGCAAGAATTTACTAAAAGAGAGCACCAAACTGGGTGTCATTTTGGTTTGGAAAATGTTGCTGTTATGCTTTGTTTATTTATCTGTTTCATGGCATGATGTGTTTTGATCAAGGAGACTCTGTGGGCAGAATAAAATGGACAGCACGAGACACATCGACCAGCAGCTGCTGTTTGACACACTCTCTTCACTGGCCTGGTTTATTAAATCTGAAGTGAAACAACTAAAGCACTAGTGATGAATATGTCTCAGTTTTCCATAAAATGAGCTCCCAGGTTTTTGCTGATAGCGGCTGCTGTTTTTCGTATGAAATTGGTAGAGTCTCTCATTAAACAAAAGCAATTATATGTATTAGCAATAATGACAGAATCATACAAAAAAAAAAAAAAGAAACACCAAAAAAATACCCCCTATGGATGTAATTTTAGAAACGCATTATGCAAGGGGTTAATTTGAGAGCTGGGGTTTTTTGCACGTTTTGAAAGCTTTGCTGTAATTTTCTATGGAATTTGAGATCAGTGAGTCTATAATATCTTATGAATAATTTACAACGCCAACAGTCTTTCTGTGGAAGAATACTAAATTAATTAAGGCCTGGAGGAATTTCCATGCGTTTAAGCCACATTATATCTTCAAGGTTTTACTGCTTCAAAGTCACTGAGATGAACTCCTGGCTTTTCAGGTGTTAACAGCCCCAGGAAAACAAGATTGGTACCCTTGCTTTAGCCTAGAAAAACTAAAGGGCTTGAATGTGTGTGTTTCGTGTGACTCTGTTCAAATGATAGCACCTTACACTCACTTTTTTCCCTCATTTTTCTGGGACATTGTATTTAAAGGAACTGTTTTACCATCTCACACGCACAGGCCTTTTGCTGGGTTGGATGGCATGCTGCAGTCCCTGAGCCAGCTCTTTAGAGTGGCTCATTCCTCCCACTTAGAAGAGGTGAGGGCCATCTTCCATCAACAGGAACAATCCACAGCTGAGGTTACTCCTGCTCTGAAAAGCACAAAGCTTACTTCTAACCACATCAGGCTGTGCAAAAAGAGATTTCTTTGGACCTGTTGGTCAACCTTCAGAGAATCAGGCCAAAACCTTATTTTTGGAAGACTCAAGCCACAAGCCTCTCCCACAGCTGATACTACACTGAAAGCTGCATATGGTGAGAATGCCAACCTGCCACACACACACTATTTATTTAAAGAGGACAAAATAGCTGCTTTCCAGCTGCTCTTGATGTCCTTGAGTTGAAATGCAAATAGAGAAAAAAAAATGTGCCACTATAACCAGCTGACAGCCGTTCCCCTTCCCTGAAAACCAGTCAAGCACAGCAAAGAGGAAGTAAGTCCCTTTTTCCCATGGCTAACCAGCCTCAGCATCCTCTCCTCACTTCCAGCTGCAGACCAACTACCTCAAGCAGGGTAATTTTACTCTTTGTGAGAAACCCTTCAAAAGTACCTCCTTTAGGCTTTCATCTGGGTATACCGTTTATTCAACCAGCCTACTACTTGCATATGTCCAGGCCTGGGCTCAGTTACTTTGTTCTTCTTACACCACTTCTGTGCTATTCCCACTTCAAGAATAATGAATTAGAGTGCAGAGGTTACTTTGCTGAAGGTTCTTAAGGATGTTGGTGATGTAGTACAGCACTGACTTTATACAGCCATATCAGCATATTATCCATTTCACATCCAAGTCCTGCCCCTCCTCTTTTTCATACACTACGTTTGTGCCTGTAGTGAAGCCAACTAGACAGTCTGCTGGCTGGAAAATCCTGGGTGTGAAGTCCGGGGCTCCTCCATCTCTAAATGGTGTAGAATAGCCTATATGAATTCATACTCCCCTTAGCCTGCATTAGCTGTCAGCTTTGACCAGTTTCTCTGCATTTTATCACAATGCGTTTGGGGAGGGAGGGAAGGACTGGGCTGCACCTTGGCTATTTTACAGGGTACAGGTGGTTCAGATGTAGTTCTCTGTTGTTTCTTCCTGAAATTTCTGGTGGAGGAGAAGCATGGAAAGAAAGTGGATTGAAAGGGGATGCTCTGAGGTGTTATGCTGGGCTGTCACAAAGATTGGGCTTTTGTAGCTATACAGTGTATGCTGGATAAAGAGTTGGAACTGGTAGCGCTGTGCTGTCAAAACTTACCCTAGAGATCTCATGTCATGGATTATTCTTGCTCAGGTGCTGTAACATGTGATGTGTCTGTCCCAAGAGTTACAGCATGATGACACTTGAATTGGGAAACATCCTTAGCAGAGGCATCCACGTCTTAAACTTGGTTCCTTCCAAATACTTTACGGACTGTTTGAGCCTGAGGTGCTGCTGCAAAGCCCATGGGCCATGGTGAGTGTTGTGCCTACGCCTTCTAGCTCCACAGTGTACTTTGGGGAATCTGATTTCTCCTCAGCACAGAGCTCTGCTTCTTCCTTACAGACATGTGCTGGAACACTTTGCTGAATCAGAACCTCTCTGGCACCACGACCAATTTGTACGTACATTAAATCAGAAAGGAACTGGGGCAAAGACTCAGGATGAAGAAAGCTGTAGTGACCAGCTATACGTGGTGAAATTACTGGCTGTGTATTTTCAGGCTACTTGAGCAAATTAAAAGTGGAGGCTGAAGGAAAGATAGTCAATGAGGCCTGTATGATTCTAGAAGGTGGGGGGAAGTCAGTCTAGGGGCCCTCAGCAATACCCGAATTGTCCTGTTTGCCAATATCCAGCGATAATTTGCACATCAAAAGGAGAGAGCGGAAATGGACTTGAAAAGTGTCAGCAGTTGCCAAGTTAAATAAAAGCCCCTCAGTGAACATGAAGAGCAATAAGAGCCGTTTGGAAAGTTGGCTGCAGAAGAAGAGGTTATGTGAGAGCTTATACCCGACTGCCTTCTTGGCCCCTTGGGAACCAATACAGACATGGAATTCACTTGACCCGCAGGGCTGAGCAAAATATGGCCACACATCAGTAAAGCCTGATGCTTAAGTCATAGGAAACAAAAGCACGACTGTACCAGATGCCAGACGAGTGGGATCAGGTAGCAGGAACCACAGCCTGACTTCAAAACGCTTGAGAATATCTGGGCTGCTAAATTTCCACCGGACTGAATCTGAAGAAAGTAGAGTGGAAGAAAAATCCTGGGTTTTTTATTTCTAGTGGGATGCTAGTGGATGAAGATAGGTTGAGTTTGAACAAGCAAGAGGCAATGTTTCTAAGAAGGGGTGGTTTTTTAAATATAAGGGTTTGTAGCTTTGGTATTAAAGCTGTTTCTGTTCTTGTTAGGAATCACTGAAGGACAGATACTGTATTTAGGTGGGATATGAACACCTAGATCTTTCCTTGCCTCTCTGCACTTTCTGCCCTTTGTTTATTTTTTTCGGTGCTGGATTTCTTTTATTTTTTTCTTCTTTGCTTGGAGCAATTACAGAAATAGTCTTGATTTTCCCCATCATGTTCTAGTCTAACTTTCTACTGCTGAAAAGCTGCTTAATATACGTCATCAAACAATGTTGTCTTGGCTCGACTTTGCTAGGAGATGGTGTGAATGATCCAGGGTTTCCGATGCGAGCGCTAGAAGAGCAAAACTAATTGTTGCCCCAAGCAAGTACCTTCTGATGAGAAGCTGATCTCTTTTACACAAGTCCAAACCTGAAATAACTCCACAGACGTCAGTGCAATCACTCTAGATGTGCAAGTGAGGCGAATCTGCCCTCAAGTCCTCTGTCTTCTTTCCTAGGGGAGGGGGAGCCTGGCTCAGGAGTCGGGGAGGAGGAGTGTGCCTGCAAGGATTGCTGCCTTTTTATACAATCTGCATCAGCTTTGTGATCAAAGGCTAAAAGTGACCAGAATAGGGCTTTCCCACTCACACAGCACAGGCAGGCTTAACCCTGCCCGCTTAACGCCGGGACTCGGGGCTTTGATGCGAGGCGTCACATGTGTCTCGGCTGCTGCGACTCAGTTCCAGGCAGTGGTGTGCCTTTGGGGTGGTGCTGGTGGGGGAAAACACAGCGAGGTTTAAATCTCAGACATTTCAGATACATCAGGGCTGGAGTCTGTCCCGAGCACTGGGGGTCTACGCCCGTACCCCAGCTCTGGTCCCTCTGCCTTCTCTGGTGAGCTGCTCAGTGTGATAAAGCCTGCAGCTGCTGGGGGCCTCTGCTCTCTAGAGATGAGCCAAATACCTCACAGGGTGGGTCTATCTTTGGCTGCCGTGCAGCGGGGATTGGATTACAAGCAGCTTCATGCTGACAAGGCTTTGGAGGAATAATGTCTTGAATATTATTGAATTTGAGGAATAATAATATTGGGGGGATAATAACACCCTCTAGGGAATGAGGTTGTCTTTCTCTTTCTTACGACCCTGGCACAGAGAGGCTGTAGCTTCTTACATGTAGTGGGAATTAGCAGCTTCTTCAAGGCCTACGTGCCAGTTCCACTTAAAAACATTCCCAGCATGTGTTCTGGCACTGCAGATGGGATGGGATCTCCCTGCAAAATAAAACAACTGGGGCTTCCAGATCTGCTTTGAAATCAGTGTGCTTCCTCTGCTTGGGAGGTGATAGCACTGAGAGATTTCCCCTGGCACCTCTCTTCCTTTCTCCTTCCAGTCGGTTGAGGCCAGGTACAGTCTTGCTCTATTATATTCTCTTTAAGACCCAGATGCCCATTTGCTGTGCTTGTGCATCAGTTCAAAGGAGCTATGCTAGTAATACCAAGCTAAGAAATACCAAAAAGATGGCTTGAGATACTGAACTCTGAATTCAGGCTAACAATGCTGAAAATAAATAACCCAATTTGTTTTTCCTTGCTAAGATATAGCCTATTTCTGAAGTAACTGATTTGCATTGTCTTCATGAAACCTCTTTTCTAACACTAGATTTAAAACCTGAGGCTAAAGGAGAAAAGTTAGTTTTTACAGGACATTGCAGCAACATGTCTGAGGATGCAGTTTCCAAGGTTTTTTCACAAGTTGAGGAAAGTCCCCTGGATGAAAACCTTTCCCTGTACAGAAGAAGTACACGTGTGTTTCAGCATTTTGTTCTGGCTGGCAAGCCCTCCTTGGCTGGGAGAGATGACCAATTTCCCAGCCCTCGGGTGGGATGAGAATAGCAATTGCATGTGCACTACGAGGCCAAAGCATGGCATCCCCTGGGATGGGTGACCCTAGAGTGGTGTGGCTGCCATCACAAGCTGTTACTGATCTGCACATTCACAGGCCGTTCACCTTTCCTGCCAGCTCCAGACAGGGAAGTGCCACCAGTTCAAGAGGGGAAAAAAAATAAGGCGAAGCATAATACAGCTTTGTCTTGGCTGGCCCTGCAGAGAAGCAGGGGGATTTGCTGCGTAATCTAGATGGATCAGCAGGCTCAGAGAGCTCCCAAGCTTAGGGACTAGTTCAAGGGAAGAGCAGGATAGACTAGCAGAGGTACGTCGGAGCTCTCAGTGGCTTTATACAGCAAGAACTGTAACTTCAGTACTGCCTGCTGGCGTCTTCCTCCATCAGCGCCAGCAGCATCTCTGGAACAGCTGCTTGCCTTCCTTCTCAGACACCCAGCAAGGTGCAGCGATGGCAGCTGTTCCTCACGGAGAGCTGCTGAGGAAGGGCAGCCGGACCCAGAGGGACTTGCTCTGGGCTGTGCTTGTGCCAGTCTGCACAGGCAAAGCACCATCTGTTGAGAGGTGACTGATGCAGAGGAGGGAGCAAGGACAAGGATTGCTTCTCCAAGCTAGAGAGGCAGACAGGCTGGCATGTATGTATTTTTTTTTATTTCAGCAGGACTGTTAAGAAAAGAAGAGGTGCTGGTACAAAATCACATCTCTGTCAACTACAGATGTGCACAACTAATGCGTAAAGCAAATAGGGACCAGTGGCCAAACTAATTTGAAACTCTGCTGAGCTGCAGAAAATGAAACAACCCCAAAAGTAAGAAACTAAGCTGCACTGCCCAAATCTCTTTGTCACGGGGCTCAGGAGAGGGGGAAAAATCAAATGAAACTCTTTTAGGCTTTTAGCTGTCTTTGGAAGAAGTTGCTGCCTGACATGAAAGCCCCAGCCACGGCAGATGCTCAGAGGTGCCTTTCAGATGATTGCATTAGCCATGGCTCCAGGTGTCTAAAGGAGACAGCTGACAATTGCACCTTTTGTTTTGTTTTTCATGTTTGACAGCAAGATGCCTTTCTGATCTGTAGTAGTGCACTTGTCTGTGTGTGCATATGTGTATATTTATATGCAATCTCAGCTCTGCCACTCTGGCAGAGTTGCAAATGAGTGTTTAAACAAATACAGGGCTGATTTACACACTATAGCATCAAATGGAGGGGCTCCCTTTTGGCACTCCTGGTCTTCCACAGTTTTACAACATCCATTCTGTCTTGTGGCACTGTGAAATTAGAAGGTTGTGTGCAGATTTTACTGAAGAGAAGTCAGTGCTGTGGCTGATTTCTCAAATATTGAAGAGTTATATGGAAAAATTTTCAGCTGAACTGTGAAAGAACCTCACAACAAGGCCTGGGGTGACTGGATGCAAGTTGTACATGATACCTATACAGAAAATAGAGCTGGTTCAGGAGCTGAGGGATCCCAATGATGAAAAAGCAAAAGGCTTAACTAAAGTGGTACAGGTGGAGCTTTTTCTGCAGCTGTGGAAGTCAAACTGATTGCATATTAATACAGTGAGTACCAGAAACGTGAAGAAACTGTTTGTATTAGCTCAGATATTGAGAACGGCTTCTCTTGCCAATGAAGAGTTAAAACTCAAAAATCCCAACCCCTCTCTTCCCTTTGTGTTTACTACTGGTTGACTAGGAAGACCTTATTACATTCTTAAAAAAAAAAGCTAGTTGTTTTCTGGTTTAGAGCAGAGATTTTTCTGCTCAGAGAAAAAAAAACAAAACTCTTTGCTGGTTATTTCTGGCTCTGGAGCCAACCCCGCTGCAGGAGTTCTGAGGCCTCCCAGGTAATGGTACGGTCTGCGGGAGACCATTAAGTGGTATTTTGAGAGATGAAGTGGGCACTTCTAGGCTTGAGTTATATTAGAGTAGTTTAAAACCATGGTGCTCGCCACAGTATTCACAGTCTGCCATCAGAATTGCTTTAGAATAAAGCAGCAAAAACATTTGAGCAAACAGTTGTTGCAAACAAGAAAAACTCTGACCAAAGAGAGGAATTGGACTAATTAATCTGTGACCTTATGGCTCAAGCCAAGGCCAAGACTTGCACAGACTGCAAGATTGTGGACTGTTATTATATGAAAGAAGACTTGTTCCAGCAATTCATTCTCTTTCCAGGGACTACTGGCTGGGGAATGGAAAGCCTGGAGTGAAAAATATATTTTCTTCATGGACTGATACAAGTATTGAAGGAGGATGTTGTAAAAAATATATTTTTTTGCTACATGTTGAAGAGAAAAAAAGAATATAATTAGTGATGAAGTGCTGTTCCTAAATAGTGAGTAAGCCCTAGATGTCTTAGTGAAAGAGGCAGCACAGAGCTCTTCTGGTAACAAAACATCTCAGGATACCTGGTCCTACAAAGAAAGCCAAAGAGAAAGGCAGGGTCTTGTATTTCATGATGCTCTGAGAGCTGAGCTACCATTGTAGGAAAGTAAGGCCAGCAGTGCTGTCAGCATTCTCAAAGGACAGCCCAGGGTGCCACATATCCCTGCTCACATTCATGAGTCTGCCTCTGCAGCCTCTGCCCATACAATGTGCGAATAGGGTAATGTGGGAAAGAGCTGTGAGTGCAGGACATATGAACTCTCCAAGGAAAACCTATCTGATGCTCCTGCCTAACTGTATTGTGATTGCAGTTAAGTTACTCATTTAATATTTATTGCACTCACAATTCATATGAAATCACTCTAAGGTCTAGTTTTAATGAAAATTGACCCTGTAAGCTAATTAATCAAATCTTGGGTCAAGATGACATGACATGTGCAAATCATATGCAAAGATTTTGTACAGCTGCATGTGCAAAGATCACACTTCACCACAAGCAAACCTCCACTGGCTTCAATTAAAGCTTTGCCCAAATCAGCTTGAGCTTTGTGCGTATAGCTGTATGTGGGCTTTACACGTGATTTGCATATGTCATGTAATGTACAGTATGGCATTGTGTATTAACTGTGTTCCCCTAATTAATACATGTTAAAAAAGCTCTTATACAATAATGATTAAGAAATAATCGTGCATAAGGAAATTGCTTACAAATGACCACACTGGTGAAATTATAACTCAGTAATTCTGCATTCCCATTTATTTTCTGTTAGGTTTAATCTCTACTAATAATTCAGTCAAGGGTAATTAATCTTTGCTGATCAAAGTGCAGGAAAGGGCTGAAATACTCCAGCTGCATCATAATGACATGTAATGCTGATGCTGCACAACTGCCTGTTTGTAGAGAGATGTGAAGATGTCCTCATAGGCATGCAGCCAATGAGTAGAAGTTCATTATCACTCAGTAGAGGATAGGGGCTCAAATAATAAGGTAAAGAAGCCTGAAAATACATATATAGGCGGATGCTTGCAACTAGAACTCAACTCATTCCCTGAGTAGGAGGGGTGCGTGTGAGGAAACTGCTGTAGAGATTGGAGAGGAAATATTCAATATTCTTCTATTGTTTTTTAATTGCTCTATCAGAATGAAGTCCAACTCATGCTGCGCTGAAAAGGAAGTTTCATTGCTCAAATCCTCAGATTGCCCAGCAGAAGTCATGTTCCCAAGTTCCTCCTATCAGTTGGTATCAAAATGGAAGCCTGTTGCCTCCATGGGATCAACTGGTAATTTACTGGAAAGAATACCTTCTCTGGGTGACTTGATGTAGCCCAGACTCCTTTTGCATCTTACCTTGAGGGAGGTGGCTGATGAACAGAGGGAGGTGGACTGTGGGCAAGAAATCCTCTAATGAAACCAGTGTGTGGCTGGGAGCTCAAAAGATTAGACAAGCGAGGTGCCTACCTTGGTTCTTCCTCTACCACTTTTGGAAGAAGATTTTCAGATCCTGACTGTGCAGTTGTCCCAGAATAGGCAAAAATCCAGAAGGACAATTTCCATCTATATGGCCAGAGAGCAGGGACAGAGGCATGTTGCCTTCTGGATTACTTCAGCTAAATACTGGATACATGTAACATGCTTGAACTTCCAAGGCTAGAAGTCAATGCTGTGCTGTATTGAGTTCTGTAGATGACATTTAAAAAATCCCAACACCTAATTTATTTAGTCAGGGTTCATTTATTTTAATCTTTCAGCCAAGCCCTTTTTTGGGAACTTTGTTCTGGTGTTTATTTTTGAAGTGGTGTTTATTTTCAAAGTACTGAAAAAAAACATCTTTCCATGTGTGAATATTCTATTTAAAATTCTTTTGATACTCCCTTCTATTGATACTGCTACAAAACATCAGTGGTGTTAAAAACCCCAACACCTATTACTAAAAAGACGGACCGTATTTAGGCTATGATGATCCTGAAGTACAGTGAATCAAAACTGGAAACCCATCAGTTTTTTGGCTGCTATACGATTTCCATGCTGGGCTGGCATTTGTCTCTAGAATAGAGAAGCCTTTCAGAGAACAGCAAATATCTGGCAGAAGGCCAGAGGCCTTGGATATAAGACAATTAGCACAACAGGGTGAAAAAAGGGCTTCCGGAATTAGAGATGAATAAGAAATATTTGTAATGTGCGCTTTAGGTTATTGGTTTCATCACAATAAATGTTTGTCACTTATTTTTCTTAGTTGCAAACGCAGTGCTGTATTACTTGTCTGGTTTCCTTTCTTCGGTAATTAGTTTCACCACTGAGTGGTAGGACTGGTACATATCACACTTGTCTTTTTCTTCCTCTTTAAAAGACTACTTTGTTTGGTTCAAAATAGATAAAATGGCAACTTGCTAGTGGTTGCAAAGATAGACTGCTCCCTCGTAATCTACTGTCTGTCTTTCCGTACATGGCTTTAATTAGACAGGACGATTTAAGCTTTTACGTTCCGAGGCATATAACAGTCAAACTAATAATTAAGAGGATATATTTAGATGGTTTAAAAACCCCACTGTACTTCTAAGAGTAAATCTTGACATGTAAAAGTGCCGAAGGCTTTCCAGGTTCCTCACAGTATCAGAAGCTGTAAATTTGCTCTTCTTATTGTCAAAGGAAAATACCCCAGTCGTAGAACATAAACAGACTGTCAAGTCTTGAATATTAAGAGGTTTCAACCATCTTGTGATACTTTGTTAGAAAGATAAGGTATAGTTTAATCGATTAAGGTCACATCAGCTGAAATTCTGGAATTTCTCTGGGATTTATTGTAAAAATCTTGGCTAATTTTGGGGACCTAAAAAGAATTTACTTGGAAACTAACAGAAGAGAGCCATTGGAAGGCATCCTTCTGCATTACATAGCCTTGTTTAAGCCTCAGCTGGGATATTATGTCTGCTTTTGGACACCATACTCCATGAAAAAATATAAGTCAACAGAAGGCAGTTCAGAAAACTGAAAACTTGGCTCTGAAAAAAGTTGGGCATGTTTAGTCCGAAGAAGAGCAGACTGATGCGTGATGTGGTGATCTTCAGATGTGTAACAATCTGCTGCAGAGAAGAACAGGCAGTCTCTTCTCTGTAATGGACAGAAAAAGAAATAATGGGCTTAAAGTTTGGAAGGGAAATTTCATTAAGTCATTAGGAGAAACTTCCTGATGTAAAGGTAGTTAAGGACTGGGTGAAATTGTCTGGATCAGCTGTGGAGTCACGCTGAAAGTTTCCCACTGCAGGTTATAGCAATATCTATTGAAAACGGTTTAGATTGATGTCCTCATCAACACGAGTGGTTCTTGAAGTTGCTTTCAGCCCCGTTTTCTATGATTTTCACTCCTCATGCTCTCTTCTTTCAGGTGATCATGCTCTACTGCTTGGACACTGGGGAAACAGCATTACTGGTGTTACATGTTTTTTGAAGTTCAACATAGAGTTGGAATTAAACACCACAGAGTGGGTCAGAATATGTATTTCTTTTTTATTATTGAATCATAGAATAGTTGGGGTTGGAAGGGATATTTAAAGATCATCTAGCCCAAACCCCTGCAGCAAGCAGGGACGCTTTCAACTCGATTGGGTTACTCAGAGCCCTGTCCACCCTGACCTTGAATGTTTCCAGGGATAGGGCATCTACTCCCTCTTTGGGCAACCTGTTTCAGTGTTTTACCACCCTCATTGTAAAATTTTCTTCTTTATGTCCAGTCTAAATCTACTCTCTTTTAGTTTAAAAATATTAACCTTTTTCCTGCTAAAAAGATTGTCCCCTTCTTTCTTATAAGCCTCCTTTAAGTATTGAAAGGCTGCAAAAAGGTGTCCCCAGAGCCTTCTCTTCTCTCTAGTCTGAAAAAAACCAACTCCCTCAACCTTTCCTCATAGGAGAGGTGTTCCAGTCCTCCAGTCACTTTTTGGCCCTCCTCTGGACCTGCTCCAACAGGTCCATATCTTTCTCACGTTGAGGACCCCAGAGCTGGATGCAGTACTCTGGCCACACTTCTTTTTATGCCACCCAGGATACAGTTGGCTTTCTAGGCTGTGAGAGCACACTGTTGGCTCATGTCCAGCTTTTCATTCATCAGCACCCCCAAGTCTTCTGCACAGGGCTGCTCTCAATCACATCATGCCCCAGCCTGTGTTGATACTGGGGGTTGCCCTGACCCAGGTGCAGGATCTTGCATTTGGCCTTGTTGAACCCATTCATGAGGTTCACATGGGACCACTTCTTGAGCTTGCCCAGGTCCCTCTGGATGGTATCCTGTCCCTCAGGTGTGTCAACCGCACCACTCAGCTTGGTGTCATCCATAAACTTGCTGAGGGTACACTTGATTCTACTGCCTTGATGAAGATATTAAATACTGCTAGTCTCAGTACAGACCTCTGAGGGATACAACTTGTCACTGATGTCTGTCTGGACGTTGAATTGTTGACCACTGCTCTCTGGATGTGTCCATCCAACCAATTTCTTACCCACCAAACAGTCCATCCATCAAATCCGTATCTCTCCAATTCAGAGACAAGGATGTTGTAGAGGACCATGTCAGTGGCCTTACAGAAGTCAGGATGAGTGACATCTGTAGCATTTTCCTTGTCCACTGATGCAGTCACTCCATCACAGAAGGCCACTAGATTGGTCAGGGAAGACTTGCTCTTGGTAAAGCCATGCTGGCTGTCTTGTATCAATTCCTATCCTCCATACGCCTTAACATAGCTTCTAGGAAGATCTATTCCATGATCTTCCCAGGCACAGAGGTGAGGCTGACAGGTTGGTAGTTCCCAGGGTCCACCTCCTTTCTACCCTCATTAAAAATGAGTGCAACATTTCCCATTTTCATCACCATGGAATTCACCCGACTGCCATAACTTTTCAAATGTCATGGAGAGTGGCCAACTCCCTCAGGACTCTGGGATGCATCTCATCAGGTCCCATAGACTTCCTTAGATTCCTCAGGTTATGAACCTGATCTTCTCTTACAGTGGGAGGGGTTTTGCTCCAAAAGCTCCTTGAGGTAACAGGCAAATCCACATTTAACTGTGTTGAACCAAATCCTCACCCATCACAGACAAGTTGCAGGTTGATGACAAATGCCAGCTCTATGCTAAGCCTTATGTTCTGAGTAGGGTTAAACCAGCACGTGGGCTGTGCTTGGCTCCATAAGAGCTACTTGAAAAATTAGCACACAACAGGCTGCTCTTTAGCAACATGGGCTTGGGAGGTGACACCGGCTAGCACAGACTGCTTGGAAATTTCTGTGAGTAGCACTCTCAGGCATGACTCAGTCTGCTGTCTTATGCTGCAGTTCTGTGGAAGATCTGTCATGTCAGAACATGCAACGTGGCAGCATCCCTGTAATTCCTCTGCAAAAATAGATAGAAATGTAAGTTGAAGACTTAAACTTAGTTTCATACTGTTGTGCTGCATAGGTACAACTTAAAGTCAAGCAATTGAGTAAAGAATGACTCAAACTGAATAAAAGACAAAATAAAGGTAGTTGCATGTTAAATACAAGGAAGAGCAATCTTCCCAGCTGTAAGCCTTCATCAACCAGAGAGCCTGCAGGTATCTCCATACTGAGTCCAGTTGTGCCTAGTTTCTACCTCCTTTGTTTCCAGTCCCTCCTTCTCTCTGTACTCCTCAGCTCTGGTATTAGCATTACACTCAGACACCAGAACTCAGAAAGAGAAGGGAAAAGAGACATAGGAAGCTTGTCTTCTTCCTTCTTGCATATTACAGAACACTGTATGGATTTTCTGGCTGCCAGTGTTTTTAGGAATGGGTTCTTTGCAGAAAAGAGAGTCAGGGGTCTGCAGCGCCCCTTGCCTTAGATGGGACCCTGCAAGCCACTGTTCTTGTACAATACAGGCAGGTTTCAAGACCGTGAATGGGGAGCTGCTTGGGTGTGAAGAGTTTCGACAACAGTTCTAGTGAGATACAGTCCTGCCATTCTTGTGCTTCTTGTCATTCAAACCAGGCTCCTTTGTCACCAGAAGTGAAGTCTTTTACTTGCTACAGCTGATCTTAACTGCCAATGAGATCAGACTTCAGTGACTGTAAATCAGCTGCTCTCCATCCCTCTCAACAGCATTTTAACTACATGTGGGATATTAAATATAGGTTGGGTTTTTTTCAGACCTATGTTTCTGCATTATTTGTTGCTTTAGGAGCTAAAAAAAACCACCACAAGAGACAATGGCTCTATAGTGGCTTTTAGCCTCTCAGGACAAATCCCAGAGCTGACATCATCTGCAATTATGGTGCACAGATCCAACCACTCTGACATAAGGTGGTAAATTATTCATGATTTGGCAGCCACCATAAATGGAGAGTGTGCTTTAAGAAACCTCAGAATTGCAAGACCGGTTTATCACCACAGTCCTCCTAGGCCTTTGGCCTATCTCTGAAAACAATACTTTAGACGATGGTGATAGAGCCCTAGGGTAGATCTATGTGGGATAAATTATTTCCTCTTGATTTCATATAAGTTTCTTGGCTAATATCTACAGGCAGAAAGATTAAAATCCTTCCCAGATGGTGCCAAGTAGCTTCTGCCCCAAAGATTTTGCAGTATTAACTTAACCAAAGCTGAGTGCAGAGTGAACATGTAATTACAGAAGATTTAGTGGGTTCGTGCAAGGTGGGAGGAGGGTGAACTAATAACCCTGGACAGACAAACTTCCCATCTTATCCTAACAAACTTGTGCTCACTTCTGCATTGGTCAAAGATGAGGAACAGGGACCTGGGCCCACTGGGCTGAAACGACCGATAACCGTGATAGAAATGGGTGGGAACTGTAATTGAGACTTGCAAGCTTTTGAATTTTAAGGAACTCAGGTGAATGATGCAAATATACATCATTCCAGTCATGACTATATTAAGAGTTTGGAGAAAAACGAGAATCCTTCCCCCACATATCCATCAGTTATATGACAGTCCTAGAATGGGATGGAAAGTTAAAGCTGCTATAAGGAACCAGTGTAACTCTTACAGGTAGTTCTGCATCGTTTCACATACAATTCAGATTATACTGAGACCATCATGGGCTGCAGAAGGGGAGGAAATAGTCTTTGTTAGCAATGTTTTGGCCTAATGGAGACCAGGGACAAACAGAGGCTCATGTGGTGGTGACAGTACCATTGTCCTGGCTGACTGTCAGGACATGAGAACAGGTAGAGAGGAAAAACAGTACTGCAGCCTGCTGTGGCTCTTGTAGATCTTTCTTCCAGGAGAGAAATATGGGCAGTTTGTGCCTCGCTATAGCACAATCCTTAATGCGGATCAGAAACAACTGTTCAGTCCTAAAAGGCAGTTGCTGATGTGTGATAAAATGTATTTCCTTCTCACTCCTTCCCTTGATTCTTATACAGCTTTACCATATGCCATCATCATCACTGCAATGAAAACACGTTTATTAATCCAGGAACCCTGGGGAAAATCAACCAGGCTATTGCTTCCTTTGTGACAAGGATATCTTGTTACTCAGAGAAAACCCCTTTGCATCAACTACCCTATTGATTTACTCTGTTCATTGAAGGCCTTTTTTACTCATAATCAGTCACGTTATTTAGATGTAAAGTAGAGCCTGGAATAAATTTTTAGAAAATGTTGAAACTGCAAATGACCACATACTCATGAATTTTCACAGCCAGTAGGGACCATTATGTTCTTTAGCCTGACCTCTCGTATAGCTGAAGCCAGAGAATATGACAAGTAACTTATTTATATGACATTAAAGGAAATATGTTCTTTGTAAACTGCATTTTAACTAGTCATTGCTCAGGGAATGTGTGTTTTTTAGATTGCTTTTATATGTGATGAATAATCAGTTTCTTTCCCTTCTTGTTTCCGATTTTCATCTTAGCATTTCCTCCAGATCCATCTACCTGGCTGTACTGGTAACTCTAGATAATGCCAGGGACCCCAGCAGCCTTCTGCAGTGCCAATGTGAAGGTGTGTGCTTGGACATCTGTTTGGAGTGCACCTAAACTCTCTTCATGAAAAACTGGGGGACAGAGAGAGGAATTGCATGTTCCAGAATTAACTCTTCTTTCCTAAACTGAATCCTGACAATAAGGTATGTGTCCTGTTTGAAATTATTTCTTCCTGCTAGCAGAGATGATGAAAAGTGTTGTAGTTGTCCAGGAAAAAAAAAAATTAAAGATTCATTTTTCAGAGGCAACGCAGAGTCCTGTTCCTAATCCAAGGAGGGATAATGGAAGATCAGTTAGAGTGTATGTAAGACGTCATCCAGGCAGGGATGAGCACGATCTGCCATAGTCTGACTCCTTGTCACCAAAGACATGTGAACATGGGAGCTACAACTAATAAGCTTCTGTGAGAGACAAGATACATCAGCATAGACCCAATGTGCTAGTGTTGTCCATGTAGCATCCCTTGGCTCCAAGCAGAGCTGGAGTCTGCTTGCACGCTGTGCTGTATTGCATTGCCAAAAATTCCTCTTTAAACTGGAATGAACTTTTTCCATCTGTGATCTGCCCAGCTAATTGCATGTATTAGGATGTTTTGCAATGACTGGGGACAATGGGGAAACCCTTGGAGAAAGAGGAGAGTGCTTGGGAAAGGGTGCTTAGCAGATTTTCATTAATGAGTCCGGGTGCTTTTGTCCATAAAGAAGTAATGAAAAGAAGGTAAAGGTGACTGATTTTAGAAGCTGAAGGAGTGAAGTCTGACAAGGTAAGGTATGAGGTGCTGCTTGGCAGCTTACAATGATTGGTGTAGTTATACTTGAAATGTGATATAAAGATTAACTTCAAAAGGAAAAGGAGTGAGAGTCAATATCTTATGAAATGCCAAGAAAAGTGTCCATCAAATGACAGATATTGGCCTCAAAGAATGAGATTTATGTATATTTAAATACATCTGGTGATAAACGTAATGCACAATGTTTTAATGAATGTTAAAAAAAAAAAAAAAGGCCAAACTAATGCTCCTTCCTATTAAACAAGGAACCCATGTAAATAAGATGCACAAGCTGAAAAGAGAGCCCTTTACAGACAGATTCTTGGAATTTCTGCACCTTCACATAAAAAGCTGCACAAAAAGTTACAAGTACATTGCCATCTAGCAGCTGGTCAGGTGAACCAAAGCGTAGCAGCATTACTAGCTACAATCTGGCAAATCCAAGGCCCTCTGCAAAACAAAATCTCAATAAAACACTAAATTTCAGTAAGTCAATAATTTTATTCAATTAGACAGGATAAGTGGGCTGGTGCCAATCTGGTATCTCACACTTGAGTGGGATAGACACAACTGCAGTGGGATGTTGGTGATAATTTTTCCTCTACCAGTCTCTGGTGAACATAAATCTGCTTATGAACGTGACATTTCCATGGAAGTTGGTAGTCTCTTACCCTGCGATTTGAAAGAACTGGTCTTGATTTTTTTGGCATCTAGTCGCATCTGGGTTGGTGTGAATGCTCAAAGGTGGAAAACTTAAGAGATGAAGCAGCCAGATTTCTCTCCTTCTTCTGGAGCCAAAAATCAGTATTAGCATGTTGCTGGCCTGAAGCCTGTGTTCTGTCCCCAAGTTCTGCACCAGTGGATATAGAAGTGTCACATCCACAGATCCTGTACTAGAGCAATTCTCCAAGGCTTCGTGACTCCTTTGTCTTTCTTGTCCCAGGATGCTGCCAGATGTCCACTGAGGGAGACCTACTCCCTGCACTTTACAGTCTGTCCTGGAGAGCAGAAACATGTTCAGTGCTGACCATTGTAGAAGGGGAAAATATTTTGTGAGTGTGCTGGTGAGCTACTGCAAACGGGGACACTCCATCTGACCGAGGGCTCAAGGGAGACACCCTGCATGCCTAGGGATTACTCCAGCAGTGTTTGCACATGTAGGGGTTATTTTGCCTTAGAAAAGCCCAACACAAAAAATCCACCCAGAATTCTAAAAATAGAAAATTTCCCATTTAAGCCTGTAGATATAACTGCTAGATTTATAGCTACTCGGTGCCATGGAGTTCCCATCACGGAAAAAGAGGCAGTGCCTGCAGCAAAAATCTGTTAGGAGGAAGCTGTAGCAATACCTGTTGCTGTTAAAAGGTCTGATTTATAGGAGACAACAACAAGTTTTTTGGAAGGGAATTGTGTGATGGAGCAGACAGCACGGAGAAGGCATGGGGGATCTAGCAAGACTTAGCAGTGCATCTTGGAATAACAACACATATCAGCAACACATACCAGCAACACATCATCAGGAAATTTTTCCATTTGTAATCCCCCCATCATTTTTTTCTCCTTACCCCTTCATACTTTGGAGGCCTACTGTGTTTGAGAGCCAGCAGACAGTCCACTGTCCCTTGAGATGAACACTAGAGCAAGCTTTAATGAGAACTGGAGTGGTGATGATGGCAGAAGTGCATGCTGCCAAAGTGACGTTCGTTCCTGAGCCTTGCTTATGGTAAGAGAGACGCCTGCACCAGCTTATATCACTGAATATTTTAAGCCTGACATTCACACCCTGTGTTTTACTACCTGCAGGTTTGGCATCCTTAGTGTACTTGGAAAAAGACACATCACTGCACAGAAATCTCTGCAACAAGTCTTATGCAACAAGTATGTATATACGACCAAAAAATGTGCATCCAGGTAATACTTCTGTTACATACACACATGTACCAGCAACACCTTTAAAGCTTTCAGCAGTTGTTTTTGGTGCTTAAAATTTAGTGATATTCATGCTTCAAAAACTGGAATGATAATATGAATACATAAGGTGCCTTAAGGCAATGAAAGTTAGTTCTTAGAGGTATTTGTGACATATGTTTTAAAATATGTTGATTAGCTTTTGTTATTGCAAATTATTTCTGTTGGCTATGGATATAGTAAAAATCCATTCCTTGTCTGGCTACTCCTTCTTCCTCACTTCCAAGAAATCCAATTTTTTTTTTAAGAATGTAGATGTAATTAAAGGACACGTATTTCAGCAGAAAGTCTTTTAAATGCATAACTGATTATCTACTTCCTATAATTACTGGTTTGTATATTGAAACTTAGATTGAGTTGGCAGACAATAAAAGATTACTTTGTAATTAGATATACTCATCCCTATCATTTGAGAATAGGGGTATTTTCCACCACTGCTATTCTTCCTATCCAGAACACACACTAATCTCTTGCTTGATATCAATGTCATTTTTTCCCAAATGAGCAATAAACAGAAGCCTGCCTCACTTGCAGAAACTGCACGGCTAGGCAGTATTTGTCATTTCTGTTTGATAAGATGATGGTAGTAGGATGTATGCATTATATGACACACAGCAAGACTATGTACCAGGGCCAGTTTAAAGTATTGAGCTTCACTTACAATCCCGAAGGATTTTTTTTATGTTCACTCTTCATTAGAAATTCTGCTTTTAAATCAGAAAACTGTCAACGCAAAATTGCTACCCCCAAACTATTCTTTTATAGGGTCCTAACTTCATTCGTTCTTTTCCTTGTGACAAATGAAGCAATAGTTAGCTGTCATAAAAGGCATATCACACAACCTCTTGCCCTGCAAATTCCACCTAAAATGGCAGCATCTCTAGAGACCTTTTTTTTGCTTGATAAACTGAGTTACAGCCTACCTTTGGTTTAACATACACTGTCGTGGGCACTGGAGTGTTTGGAGCTCTCTGACAATAGTGTGGTTGCAAAGTAGAGTGAGTGCCTAGTTCCTGACTGGGGTCAGGTATGGGCTCCCAATTTATAATTATTTTATCATGTGGGGACAGCATTTCAAATCTGTTGGTAGAGTGCCCACATCTCTCCTACTCCACCTGCCCTGCACCACGCAGAGCTGCATTACTGTTGTGTGGTGAACAACAAATTTAATGGCAAAGTAATGGGTAGTTCTGCATATATTTTTAGCTGTCCTTTTAATGTAGTTCAGCCACTAGAAAAGGAGGTGGCTGAAGCACTGACTACCCTTCCCATGTCCTCTGAAGAGACTAATAGGAACCTATGTGTGCTGGCACAAGTCCTGGGATCACATTTCTAGTTAGAAAAGGAAGTTTTGTGATTTGGGGCACATGGCAAAGTTGTCTATCTAAGTGAAACTGAATTTTGCTTGCCCCTAATTTTTGTTTAGCCTCCTTCATTCCACACCTGCAGTCTCCTCTGCTTTTTCCTCCAGACCTTACACCATTGCAGCTCTGTCTGTGTAACTCCTATTCATGCCATTTAGGATTGCTTTCCTCTTGACTGCTGTAAATCTCCTTCTATTGCATTTTTCTTTTCCTATGGGCCTCTCTAAACAAAAGGGAAGTGATTCTTCTCTCCCTCCCACTGGCTTTAACCTGTTGTAGTTTGCCATGTCATTATTCATGATTTAAAGGAGGCTAAGCGAGAGAAGAATAGTGCACTGAGATTTTCATTATGCCAAAGTCATGTTATTCTCTCCACGCAAGCTATGGTATTATATCACCCTGTCCCTTCGCCACTTTCAAAGGCTTCCTTTCCTTCCGATCAAGCTCAATAGTATGTTAAGGACTTTCAAAGCTTGTTTTTGAACTTGCCTGACCCGGCTTCTCTGATCTCATATCCACTCCCACACACATTTATTTGGCTTTTCTAATCTGTGGCTGCCCAGCTTTGAGCATCTGGGTGCTCGTTGTTATTTATGCTTTCCATTTGTCTGATGCTTTGAGCCCCTGAGTAATTTTCCCTCTCCCAGTCTCACCTTTGTGGCTTTTCTCGCCCTCCCAGCTGGCGGGCAGGCCGTGCCACCACCCTTCCCTTCCACCTCCTCACCTGACACCTGCACTGTGATGCCTCACTGCAGAGCTTCTGGTTGGGCTGAGCTGATTGTGTTGCCTGATCTAGTCAAGAGGTGGCGTCCCTGGCAGCAGGGAGGCTGGATTAAAATGATCTCTGAGGTCCCTTCCAGCTTAGGCCATTTCTTTCCCTTGTGATTTTACAAGATCTAGTGGATTTTCTGACTTGCACCAACTGTCTAGAGACCCCTCGTTCTGCTGGTGGAGGTGAGCACAGCCATCAGCCATGACGCCCTTCCCTTGGTACCTTCCCCCTAGATGACTGCCAAAGTCGCCCTGCCACTTTGCAACGAGATTCATCACTCCAGCATCCTCCTCTCAGGCTTGCTTTCCACCTCATCTCTGCCCCAAAGGGGGACACACTAAGCAGGGCCTCTGAGGAGGGTGACAGGGTGTCTCCCAACAGCCCATGGGGCTGTTTTCTGCTGGGCACACAGGGTGTATCTGCTGGCAGGTCCAAGGTGTGATTTAGCTAGTGGTGGCAGCACACAGGTATTCCCAACCTCATCAACACCCAGGCACCTTTCTGTGATTAAACAGTGCTAATAAAGAGAGCTTTATCAAAGCTGGTGTTTTTCAGGCTGCATTTTAATGTCGTTGACTCAGGATTTATGGTCCTGTAACAGGATCCTCACGTTTGCAGGCGTAGGCTGCTCATTCCTTCAGTAATTGCTCGGCTGCCCTTTATGTGGAGAAGAGAAAGTGAGAGGTGGTGAGCAGCTGAGTAACCTCTAGCTGCTACTGCATCTTCAGGAGGCCTTTCAGTCTGGCAGGTGTAACCTTTGGAGAAGACATATGCTATCATCACTCTTCCTCTCCACCCACCGAGCTACAGCTGAGGTTATTTTGGATGACTCAGAGAAGAACCTCAGGGCAGGGCTGCCTGAAATATCCAGGTGTCAAATATACTCATCATATCTATATAACTTCCTTTCTATTAGGGGACATATTATAACAAAATATGGGCGTCCTCCTTCCCACCCAGAGCAGCAATTTGCATGTGTATATGTAACTCTTGAGAGGTGTGTGCATCTTCCCAGTGCTGGAGCATATTCTGTGCAGCTTTTTGCTTTCACAGTAGGTCCAATGATGCCTTTCATCTTGGTATGGTATTCATGCATTTGTGATTGCCTAAACAAAAAGGAAGAAAATACATATTAGTATAAATGACAGCGTCACTGCCAGAAATGTTTAGGGGTTTGCCACACTCCCAAAAGGCTGGATCATGCTGACTCAGAGCAACCCCGGGGAAGCTGTGAGCTTTAACGGCTTTTGTGAGGCTGATGAGTCAGTGGACACTATGCTTTTGACTACGCATCCCTCACCCAGCATGAGCTTTGTACTTTTGTGAGAGAGCTGTGGGAAGAGGTGACCAGGTAATTTGACCATAGGGGAAATTGTACCAGATGTTCTTTACCCCTTTATGCAGATATCAACCCTGGGACACATGTGGCAACCACCCCAGTTGTCTTCCATGGGAGGAAGCGTGGCTGGGAAGGAACAGGATTGTGTTCCTGAAATCTCAAGATGCTTCTCTGGAGCTGCTAAGTTTTTCCCACAAAATCAGCTTATCATAAAACCCCCTAGTTTTTCTGGTTGTTGAGACTGAGATCTCTTCTGTTGAGTGTTTCAACCAAAGGTTCAGACCTTTTCTCGAGGGCTTGAGGGGTACTTTAACTGTTTCTCTGCTCACAGCAAAGCAGGCAGCATTGGTGAGATCCTTCTTGCCCTGTGAAATGCATGTTTTGAGCTATTGTACACTGTGGACATAAAATTTTCAATTTTTTCACTTACTGCATTTTAAGTTAAGGAAGTCATTACGTCTTTCCATGATTTCAGAGTCTGTGACTGCTCAGGCAGAGTAAAAATTTCAGATACATTTTCTGCATGTGCCCAGATAAACTATAGAGCAGTGTGGTGTGTCCAGCATTTCCAGGATCCACAGGTCTTTGGTCTGTGCACTGGACAGATGGTCTGTGTATGCATAATAAATGCCATGTGTTTCCAAGCACAGACCATCTGTGAAACACAGGCATAACATGTCTGATGCTTCCTGAAAACCTGGGACAGAACTATGGCAGCTCTGTGGCTGATGCTCTGCAATGTGACCACAACCAGAATTTTTAAAGGACTTTAGACTTTCAGCTGCTGCTGATTTCAGCAGATCTTCCAGAGCAGATGCTTAGCAGGGCTTGGACTGTGTCATGTGGTAGGACAGATGTTGCACATGCAGGTCCTGAGTACAGCAAGGAAACTCTTCACTGGGAAGCTATTGGAAGCCTATAGTGCAATATGGGAGGCTACAGAGTGCAGCTGGGGTCAGGAAGATATTTTAGCATGAATTCAATGTGATGAAAGGGCTGTGTGGTTCTTCTAATGGAGTTCTACAAATACAAAAAAATGCACCTACTCGCATTGAGAGCAGTTTTATTTATTCACTTACTAACCACCCTTGAAATTACAGTCTATTGTAAAAGTATCACTATTTTCTTCTCCAATGGATACCTGATTAATGTCTTGTAAGCCATGCATGCCCTGTCAAATGAGAGTGATGTGCTTCCCAGCTGATAGCTAAATAATTCTTTAAGTGAATTATTGTCTCACTTAGTAGCTCTGATAGACTAGACTCCCTACCTGATGTGCCCTCCCCATGCAGAACAAAATTTACTTAAATTTGCTCTAGTTTAGAATGATATTAGCATAAACATTCAGCAGTGAGAAATTGCTCAAAGGCTTTTCTGTTGAATTTTCCCTGTGGGTTGACTCATATTTTAAGCTCTCCCAAATGAAAAGGTCATCCCATTTATTCCAAGCCTTTCTAGAGAAAAAACCTATAGCCAATATTTATACAGGAGAACACTCTCATTTGCCCACTCCTGCTGCCTCTCAAGAATATTTTGAAGATTTTTCAAATTTATAACTCTCCCAACTCTCAAGGAATTAAGAGAAGATAGTGTTTTGGGTCAGACTGCCTGTTCTAGAGGAGGAAAATGCCAATACTGGGTTTAAAAATGCTCATTGTCCCACTGGGGTCTTCACGGTTTCTGGAGTTCCTGGAGCAGGTGCCCTGGGGGCAATTCAACAGCACTTCACACTCAAGTTCATCTTAACCTGCTGTCTAAGCTCACCTCTTTCTAGCTGATGTGGTGGTGTTGGGTCATAGGCTGGACTTGATGATCTCAGAGGTCTTTTCCAGCCTCAATAATTCTGTGATTCTGTGATTCATTCCCCTCATCTTCCATTCCCTTTAATTTTCTTTCCCCTTTCTCTGGGGAACATCTCTCTGGTTTGGTGTGCTGATTCACATTAGTAGCTGCAACCCCAAGAAGACAGAGATACTTTTGAAGGCATTAGGCTTTTTGAGCTCAGCTTCTCTCTCAGATGTGGTCCTTGCTATCCTTTTGTTATCATCAGCCATCCTAACATTCTTTATCACTATTGTCCTTGCTGAAAAATCATTGTAAAACATCTGTCTAATTCTGGGGCTGGAATCTTCAAGTCTTCAAGTCAAATTCCCACATATCTGCTCCACTCCTTTCCCCACTGTTTATTTTATTGATAGGGCTCAAAAGCCCACGTCTGTTTACTTCTGTATCCTTTGCAAGGTCACGCTCCACTTGAGTTTTGGCATTTCTCATTTTAGTCTCAAGCTTCTTGACCTCTAAAATACTGTTCTCTTTGCTGAGTTGTCTTTTTTCCATTCTTTGTTGGCTGTGGTTGGTTGCTATTATCCTTTGTTGAGGTGGCTTGCCCATTCACTTACATTTAGAGTAATTTTTACTGGCTTTGTTTTTCCCTATCTTGGGACATGTGCTGGAGATAATTTCTATACTTTTGGCTGAAAAGAATCTCAGGCTTTTCCCAAATTTACGCCTTTCAGTTCTTTAGTCCAGATGAGTTCACTAATTAGTTCTCTTAATTTCTCAGATTTTGCCCATTTGAAACATAGAACCTTAATTACAGGCCTATTTTTGTTTACTCTTCCATTTAATTTAAACTAAATCAACTTGTGATCGCTCAGTCAAAGGTTATTTTCTTTGATCACTTCTTCCATAATGCGCTTGCTATTTACCAAAATGAAGCCTAAAATAGCATCAGTGGTTCAGCACTCTTTGGTGAATTAATTTTTTGGCAATTACATCTAAGACTGTCTGGGACACGCTGCCAGTAGAAACTTCTGTCTCTGTAAAACTGTATTTATTTCCTTCAAATCCTCAAATTTCATTCCTTAATGACACGGTGCATCATCTGTGGTATTGATAAAGAAGCAACAGGGAACATTTTTATGTCACTTTGTGATTCTTTAACGCTGTATAAGTTTCTGGGACATCCCATCTCATACAGCATGCATAGAAACGGTTCAGAGATGGGCAGCGTCACATGGTATGTAGTTCCGTGAAAGTTCTTACCACAGGTTGCTGGGCCTGTTTATAAGAGCTCAAAACAAACAAACACATCAGCCCTAGAAGAAAAACATCTATTGAAGACTGCTGATAGCACCTCTGACTTAGGAAGCCTATGCAGGCAAGGTGATTATTCTCAGGGAATATCACTGCAGGCTTGCTCTCTTATGCTGTGCCCTCAACATCTGCCTTTGGCCATTTTTGGGACAACAAGGACTTTTATTCTGCAGAACTACTTTTATAACCCCATGTTCAGTGATAACAATGGCCTTCAGTGTACTGCAGGTTATATACCATACCTCTGGAATGATTCCTAGCTCATGGGCAGGGATAATGTAGGAAGATCAACAGGAATTTATTTTTGATTTTCTTCTCTTTGGATATTTGTACAGGCCTAGGTAATACTCAGTTCTGCATGGTATGCTTGCCATTTCTGCTTAATTTCCAGGCACCTTTTCAGTTGGAAATGGTGTCAGTGTTTTCTCCATGCTCTAGTAGGCAGCACGTCACAGAGTGAAATGCCAGGGAAGCATGGACTTCTGCTTGGGATAATCTAAGGAATAAAGGTAGGCAAAGTCAAACAATTAAGAAAATGTGATTGGCTAATAAATATGACCAAGTTAATGACCTTATGCACAGCATAGCTGTGCCACAGTGTTCCTGGGCAGCAGAAATCCTGTGAGCCCACTGAGCCCACTGCACTCGGCCACTAACATTTATCCTGTTCTGTCTATCTCTCTTTGCAGAAGATGCTGCCAAAGCTGAGTTGAGAGCATGCAAACCTCTACAGCTGCCTGACGTTCCTTTAATCTTTCACATATGCAGCATTCAGCCTCCTTACAGTAAAAAACACAAGATTTTATAAATTCTGCGTCTTCCAAGGAGATCTGAATTTTAACATACGAGCCTTCAAACTGAAGGTAAGTGGCAGCGTGCAGTTGTCATATGTACTTTTGAATTGCTCGAGCAACAGGTGTGTGTTCAAAGGTCTGGGATCCTCTACCCCACCCTTAGCTTATGCAAAGACCTAGATCCATCCTGGCTCATGTGGGTGAGTAGACTTTGTTTCCTGGATTGTATCCATCTCCAACTTTTTGTCTTGTCTGTTAAGGTCATTAGTTCCTTGGGCAAATTCTCTGCACTGTTTGTTCAGAGAACAAAGAGATCCCTAGACACTACTGTAACGTTTCTATGAATGATCCTTTTTTAAAACTGCAGGGATCATACTGGTGAACTCCCACATGGGTGCTTCCAGACTGGTCATATGCACATCATTCTGATGATCAATTTTTTGTGGTTGCTTTGAAAAACACCAGTTTACTATGGGTTTAATATGAAGAGGAATATAAAGAAGCAGTGTTCCTACTATGTCTCTCATGAGATAATCCCCTTTGGATATTTTCCAAACTTCCTTCTTCCTGAGGATTGGTTTTTAGAGTATTTGTCCCTAAAAATCTTTGATCATTGTGCCTACATTAGTCTGCATTTGGAGCATCTTCAATTAAAACTCATCAAAATTTGACAGTTTTTTTTTTTTAATTCACAGATACATTTAATAAAAACTTTAAAATTCCTTCCTACTCCTTCACCACCCAGAGTTCCTATTTTTTAATTAAAACATTCTTTCTTAAAACCCTTTAATGCCAGTCTGTGACTGATTGTTTCAGTGTCTCCTCAAACACAGGACTGGAATTCTTCATGCCTTCTTCAGCATTTCAGACTACTTTTCTGGGGCTGTCTCATCCCTTTTCTGACTCTTTGGCACAGTTATTTTGTCCTTTCATTTGTACTCACAATCTCAGGAGATACTCCCTCAATTTTTTTCTGTGTAAGGGTCACCAGGAGCTTGCTGTCTTCATGTATCCTACCGGTTCCTGTCTCATTTAGTGGCTGCTAAGCCTGGTTAATAGACTGACTCACCAAAATATTTTGCATCTCTGTTTCAGTCGAAAGAGCCCTTTTGCATCAGCATGCATTTATGTATAAATATGTATGTGTCATCCTGCTAACTTAGGGTTCTATTTACCTGCTCGTGTGTCTGTCTATCAAGCACTGCTCTCGATGGAAATTACTTCAATGTCTCTCTGCTACTTTGAAGTGATTTCTAGACAGCTACTTATCAAAGGATATTAACATTGATGGCAGATCTATTTCCCTATTCCTGCAATTAACAATTCTATCAATTGAAACTGTTTTTGTGGGCCCGTGACTGAGGCAACAAAATGAGAAAATTGTATCTGGGCGTGCAGTAATACTTCATGTAGCAGAGGGCAGTAGGACCAAATACAAGGACTAAGCAAATGTGGTATTCCACTAAGCATAAGAGAAATTCAGCTCCATTGAATTCAGTTAGCCATTAACTTCAGCCAGGAAAAGAATCCTCCCCCCTCCTTCTCCCTTACAAGATACTCACATAAGCAGATATCCTGAGAGCTGGTCCTGACAAAAGGTGCTATGTAAGCTGTGGCAGTCTTAAATACAAAGGTTTTTTTTCTTCTATTCCCCTCATTTCTTTGATGTGTCATTGCTTTATACATTCTGAAGTTTGGTAACTGTCAGGATTTTTGGACATGAGACTTTGATCAGGAGCACTGTAAGTCAGGCTGATTTGAGCAGAACAATTATTTGACAAGGGCTATTTACTGTCTCTAGTTTGGGGCATCTTAACATAGATGGCTAAATTAGGTGTCAAGGCTCCCTGTTCAGTGACAGGAATTGATCTGGCCTGTTTTACATGAAAGCTCATCCAAATATCATTCTTGGACTATTGTGGGAACGCTATGGGATGCAACTCCTGGAAAAATTACACAGGGACTGAGTTTGCAAGGGGAAATAGTACTGTATTCTTGCCTTTCTCACAATTCCTGGGAGAGGCAGGCACTAAATAGAGCTCAGCAGCAGATCTGCTCTGCACACCAGCACTCACTGCTGCAGCTGGTATCACTGTGACTGTCACCGTGCTCTCACTATGGCAATCCTTTCATATGATACATGAGATGTTCCTGGCCTGGATTCAAAGGGCAAAAGGGAGGATAGCAGTACAGACTCTGGGTTTTGAGCATTTTGTTTACTGGGATATATCCTTTTAACCATTCAGCACTGTATACTGTCACGTTAGGGGAAAGTCATTAATGTTGCCCTTGTTAAGAGGATCAAGTAATAGTGCCATATGCTCTTATGAATTGAAATGCAGTCACTGTCTAGAAGACTTTTCAAAAGCCAAATTAGACCTTTTTTTTGCTTATTTTGCCTTACTCTGAGGGTATACACCATCACTTCTTCACCAATATTACTGAAGTACCTAAATGTACAGGTTGCACCTGTGCAAAGCAGAGATCTAGAAGAAACAAGAGTTTCTTCCTTAAACAACTGTTTCTCTGCTGTGTGACTCTTTTAAAGCAAAGTTTGCTTGTTCCCTGTGTAAGCCAAGTTCTCCGCCACGCCTCCTGGAGAGCTGCTTATCACGACTTCATCCTTACAACCTCCCTAACTAACTAAAGACCACCACACCCCTCTGCAAACACACAGAGCTCCCTAGGTATATATGAAGCTTTGTCAGCCCCATGAAGTCACCATAGAGAGAGAAAAAAAAATAAACAAAGGACAAATTAGTAGCACTGGACCAGGTGCATTCTTTGCAAAAGGCTCAAATCTGTTTTGGCTTTCACCTTAATCTACCCCCACTGACATCCATCAAGCATAAATCAGCACAGAGCCTGGCCCCTGTACTGTGCAAACATTAACTAATTAATCCTCCTTATAGCTATTGGAGGCTACAAAGGAGTTATTATTATACTTCTCTTCATAGAGTGTGTTACTGAGGCAGAGAGGGTAAATGATTAAAGGACACAGTCACAGTGATTGTCTGAACTTTGGTGCAGAAGGACTCTCGGACATTTCTGCAGCACTTTTCAGGTGTATTTTTAGCAGTCATCGTTGAGGAATAAAGAAGAGGAGCTGTACAAGCTATTTTGAAGCAAATTTCAGGGCCTTATCCTCATCTGTGTCACACTCATAAATCTGGAGAAATTCCATTTGCTCCTTGGGGGGTTTACAGCAGCTGAAAAATCAAGAGTCCGGCCTATCATATTAATGTAAAATGTGAGGAAAAAGTATCCAACAACAAGAGAAGGGCAATACAGAAAATAGGTTTGTTACAAGCAAATTGGTTATGTTTGGTTTTTTTCTGCATTAATGCTCTCCAGGCCTCTCCTCTGTATTCTCAAGGAAATTACTTCATTATATCAGTGAAGTATATTGAAAATGAAATCAGTGGTAGCACCAAATGTGCCCAGACATGACAAGACTTTTAAATAACAACAGAAGAATTCTATCTCCTTTCCTGTTTGTTCCATGTTAACTTAAGGAGATTGGTGCTGACTTTCTGGAATGGCTGCAGCAAGCTGTAAATGATGTATGAAAATGAAATGAAAAATCTCAGCCCAGGCCACTGTGCACAGCCATGACTGCTGAACAAAGTTAATAGCTGTTTGCTCCCGCACACTCTGACGTGAGATGGAGCCAGAGAAACCATCAGTGCAGGAATTGGAATAACTACCCCAAAAATACCCTGGACAGAATGTCTGCTGTTTCTTTGCTCAACCTTAGTTTTGGTGGTGGTGTCCCTTAGAGAGTTGAAAGGGAAGAGACTCAAATATTTGTTCATAACCCTCCTGTGTAAGGCAAGTGGTTCACTCATAGGAAAGCAACAAGTCAGACTGTGCTGCCACCTTTCCAGGTCCCGTTTCTTCCTGCCTCTGTTTCCTGACTTTGTTTACTGTCCTCTATGCCTTTTTTATCCAACTCTATGTGTTGAAACATCAACACCCCTGGGCTTTAGGACTGTATGGATAAAAGAGTCTTGCATCAAATGGGCATAATTAAACGGGTGCGTACGTGTGGATGTGTTAACACCTGGTGATTATGTCAGCGATGCAATAGGCATGGTGACAGAGGACATTTCTGGTGACCCAGTTACTGAAAGGCTCTCTGGTAGTCACACTGCAGTGCAACACTGCAAACAGTGATTATTAATACCATTAAAAATTCATGCCAGCCCAGGTTCTGCAAATGGTCTGCCATGTGAAGAGTCTCTGTGGAGATAAAGAAAGCACTGTACAAGTGTAGAAAGCCAATGTCTGGGCTAATGATGCTGTGGCTAGAAGTTGCCCTTCAGAGCTTTGGGCTTGACCTGCTCCTGTGTCCTCAGGTGATTGACCGGCCAAATGTTTCAGCTGACATCCCTCACCTGGCACCCCCTTTTGGACATTTACTGTGTAGCTCTCTGCTCCTCTCGTTCCTTCTTGCACAGGTAACTTGTACAAGTGTAAACTAAAACCAAGAGAAATTAAAAAATAATACAAATGAAGGAAAAAAGCTCTTTGTGTGATACTCTTTCACAACTTAGAAGCAAAGGGAGATGGGATTTAATTTAGTCCAGTCCTCTGCTGCATTTCAGATAAAGGATTTTTAATCTAGTTGTAGGTTGATAAAAATACCCCTCTCTGATCCTGCAGGCAACTTTTTCTGCCAATTTTCTTTGCAGAGAGGAAGAGAGGGGAAGAAATAATTGAAAGAAAACTGCCGCATAGAAAATGACACTGGCAGAGTAATGTACTTTGGAACTATGTGGTCTGCCAGATCCTTGTTTTCTACTATTTTTTTCTTCCTTTTACTTCAGAAATTTAAAACTGGTAATCATCAGCATGATTAGGTGATTTTTTCTTTTTTCTTGTGTTTTTCCTTTTTTTCCCCTCTTTTTTTTCCTCCTTATTTTATTTATTTTTCTGACCACTAGCCAGGTCTTTTAAATACAAAATGATTTCTCTATTTTGGAGTGTTATTTCAGCTTTCACAGTACAGCTTGCTCACTTCCACCCCAAGCAGAAAATTTTCAGGGTTAATTTATTCATCTAATTGCTGGATGCACATGTGGTATTGCAGTCCACAGTGATTTTATGGACTTAAGGCTATGGTAATGACTTAATAAACATGCATGTGTACATGATTTGAAGGCAATATATTCTCTTGAATGTAACATTTCAGAAAACATGGCATGAAAAATAAAAGGGTAGCCAAAGGCATATCTCAGTGAAGGCGTGAAATGCTGAGCTTTTAGTATTTTTTCCAAATTAAAGACTCTGTTTAGAAAAGGTATTACCTGTCCAGTTTTCTGACAATTCATGAGCATTTGAATGATCAAAAAAACCTCACAACACAACACTTTTTCAGCTTCCTTTGCTTCCAAGTTATTCTTTCAAGCCCTTGTCTCGGCTCTTAAAGTTAGTGCGCACATATCCACAGGAAAGTAAAGTTGAGCTAAATGGAGAAAAGGAACAGGACAAGTTTGATGAACAGCTTTCAGGAAGGCCTCGCTAGAAAAATCTCTGATGTGGTCTGTGCAAGGGTGAAGGGCATTGGAAGGGAGGGAAAAGTTTCATGGGCTGTTGATTGAGCGCTTGGTGAATTAAGCCACGCCAGCTTAAACGAAACCCAACACAAAAGCACCTCTGTTAAAGTGTATGAATTTACACTGGTTTAATGTTAAAAGGAGGAGGGGCTGGACTCTGTAACTGTTAGGCAATTTGTTACGCTTGAAAGTTAAAATGATTTTTGATTGTCCCATAGGCGATTACTAAAGCTGATGGTCTGGATGCAACTTCTTTCTTGAGAACGAACCAAACACTGCCGAGGCTGGGAGGACGTGCCTAGGGATGCTCACCCAATGCATGGCTGCATCTTACCTCGTCCCTCACTCAATGCCCAAACCCGGGTACCAGCCATGACTAGCATTTGACTAACCCCATGTCGCAGATCCTTTGCTTTTCTAGCAGTCTAACAGCCTAATGACATTTGCTGGCAGTACTTCATGAAGCAGCAAGATTTATTTTTTTTTCTGATTAGGCCAATTTCCACTAGCAAGCAAGATTACTCTTTTCTTCTTTTGAGTTGTCTCTTAGTAACTACTGGGCTGTCTGGTGAAAAGGTTAGTTCAGTGATAACTGGGAAAGGAGCTCCTTGCAATGAGAGTTGTTGTGTGGGTCAATGGTTAAGTACTCAGAGATTTTGTGTGGGAGGGCTCCCGTTCCTTACCTTTTGGTTTCTTAAATATACAGTGCTATGTTGCTTCTTAAATCTTGTAGATTTAAGTAGTTTATGGCATCATCAAGAGCATTGAACCATGACAGCAGGCGCCAAGTAACTGGCCAATAGCAGATGTAAACTCCGAGTCTTGGAAAGATCTGGATAAGTGTTTTGGCCATTACCTAGGCTTGATACCTGCAGTGTCAAATCCTTCAGGATATTTTTTTCTGTAACTGGACAGGTCACGAAGTTTTTGAAGGAATTTAGGTCTTTAGCTCAATTTGAAATAACATTTGGCTCAGTTTTTAAGTATAGCCCTGGAGTGAATACCAAGGAATCACCTGCACTTAGTGCCTCACTGTAACACTTGGCCATCACTTGAGATAGAAAAGTCTTCTTTGGCTTGTCACAGTGAAGCAAGCTCCTGCCACAATGGCTTTCTATGGCTTTGACTAGATGAGTCCCTTGGGGAATACCTGCAAGTCGTTCAACATGCTGTGGATTTGGATGCCATCAGAGCCTGCTCTGGCTCAGGGGGGCATTCTGGGAGATGGGCAGTTTGGTCTGTGAATGTGGAAGGCCCAGGATCTTCAGACAAACCCACGGTTCATGGGAAGGAACATCCTGCATCCCACTGCCCTTGACTTTGTCATACGTATTCCCCCATCAAACCCCAGCCCTGAGACCTGGCCTTTGTTGAAAGAGTGATTTTCATGTTTTTGGAGAGATAAAAGCTGATTACTTCTGCTTGAGCTATGGCATTTTCTCTCCATTAGAGAGAGAGCTGATGAAGGACAGAATAAGATGTCCTTGAGAGTGTCTCTGTTGCCCTGCCATGACTCTGAGGCACAATGGAGATATTTCTCTTTCCTGGGGCTCCCCTGCCTCCAAGAAGCCAAATTTAAGTCATGTTTCTGTTAAACTAAGGAGCTAAAGTTGAGAACCGAGCCACTGAAGTGCAACTTTTTGGAAGCCTGTAGTGGTTACAGCTGTCGGCTGCCTTGGTGAGAGCTGCATCCCCTTCCCCCTGATATGCTCAATCCAAAGGCAACGGGATTGTTATTATGGATTTCAGTTGGTTTATTTGGCCTGAGATAAGGTGTGATGAAGTGGTCTCCCACTTCCTTATCTGCTCTCCTGGATACTTAAAAGCAGGAGCACTGTCTGTTCATCTGGACATCCCTGCAGACCAGCTGCAGGTTCCTTGCTTGTCTGCTACTCAGCAATGCTGGCAGCTTGAGGGTAATCTCCAAAAGGGTTCCCTCTGCCCTTGGCGTGCAGCACCGTGCCTCCATTCTGACTGTAGTTCCTGTGCTTCTTGCTGCTTCCTAGCCTCATTATTTTTCATTTTGCTACTGCTAGTTTTGCTAGTGAGATCCCATTTGTCAAAACTACTTTACTGAAGCAGGGGAAAGATTGAGCTGGGAGAGTGAGGTGCACAGCATCACAACAGACGAAGTTACTTCCACAGAGCACGATCGCATCAGCAAAGAACTGAAGGTGACTGCAAGCACATTCTGGAGAATGTCATTCATTATTTGTAGGTACAACCAAGATGAAGCTATTTCTCCTTGCCCTCTTGGGAGGTTCTATTTAAATGAAGAGATGGCAGGTCTTTTTTCAAAGAGCATGCAGGCTAACCAAACAAGGCAAGGACAGGAGAAAATAAATATTACTCTGAATACTGAGATCAAAAGCAAGGCTTAGAGATGCTAAATGATTTGCCTGAGTTGATATAAGCACTCCATAGGAGAGCAGTGGTGGGAAGTGAAGCCAGAGGCTCTGACCTGGGTGAGCAGTGTCCTCTGAAATACTATGTGGTCGAGAAAATGGCAACATCATCAGAATCCAGCTGTTGCCTGTGAACTCTGATATCTTAAAAAAGTGACAGCATTAAAAAAGAATGTTTAGTTTTCTGACTGTATTTTCCTCATGTCAGAACAATTTTTTTTCCAGAATTTTCATTGTTATTTGATACTGTTACTGTATTTCATAGCTAATTTAATAGTTGTTTTTGATAGCAAAACATTTTGAGATTCCTGAGTCTAAATGTTCCAGAACTCCTGTTCTCAGAAACATTTTCAAGTTAACTCCTTGTTACAGTTTTGAATGAAAAGAAATTGGAATATGTTGGCATTTGTCACAAGGACAAGCCTTCTTCCAGTGAAGGACGAAGAGCAATGTAGTTTGTATTATTTTTTAAAGATTGTCTCTTTTTCATCATCTTCTCTTACCTAGTTAAAAGTAGGAATGATTTTTATTGCATTGAAATATATGATTGCAATACACTTGTGTGGTTATCAGAAAGACTTAGTTCTTAAATATCTGCAAGAACTAATTTTTGCCTGATATAATCCAGCACTATGAATATTACCCCTTAATTAACCATCCTAATTCCTCCAAATTAAAGAAAGATCATTTAGAATATTACCATGAACACATTTTTGTTATTAACGCCAGTTTTATCCTCTGCATCAAAAAGAAAAAAAATATTTTTATTCTTTTCTTGAGCTAAGGCATAAGGTTTTATTTTCTTGGGTGAATGAAGGAGATCTTGGCTCTTAACTCTTAATTCTTTGAATTTGTGCTCAAAATAGAGCACGCCCTGGATTCATTTTTTATCCCCTGTTGTCACAGGCTGCACGGTCCCATTTAGAAGAAGGGAGTTAAGAAATTGCCCCTGACAGACACAGGTGTCAACTCTTTGGGATACCAGTGCAGGGTTGTTTGGTAGGAAGACACCTAAATTCAGCACAGGGAGGTACTGGAAAGAGCATTCAGATGGTTGGGGGATATCTAGTGGGTCAGATGGAAACACCTGAAAGAGCTGAACAGAAGAAGAGTAAGGAACCATTTAATGCAACCATTTAATGATTGTGAAACTGCGTTTCTCTTTTGGCTACCAGGATTTTCTGGAGCAGTTGCCTGCTAGCTAGTAGTGAATATCTCTGCTGTTGGTAAAGGCAGAGGTTTTCCTGTTGATTTATGCTTGGCTCAGGCGTGAAAAACCTGCCTTGAGGTTGAGGGTAATTACTACTGCATAGCAAAGACATGTGGGGCTGATTAGTTCCAGGCTAGATAGGAGTGGGTGGATGGTTCCCAGGTATAAATGAAAATAAGACAGATGCTTTGCTCCTGGGAAATCGGGTGTTTAGACTGGGTCTTGTTCCAGATGAGGATTTGGGTACCCAAAGGAGGACAGAGGTAAAATTAGTTTCTGCAGGGCAGAACTGTAATGTGACTCATCTTGCTCCCTAACCCTGAAAGTGTCTGAGTTCAATATTTTTCTAAATGTCTGGAGTAGCACTTCTGTGTGCCCATGGCTGCCCTGGCTGATTGCGATCCAGAGACTTCACCTGAAAGCACTTTGAGTACCAGTCAAAACCTCTCCTGATGTGTGTGGGTGACTGTTTTAGCTACCTGAGAAGAGGTAAAGACCATGCTGGTCACATCCAAGGAGAGGCAGCAGTGGGAAGGGTACGTTGAGGACTGCAACTCTGAGCTTAGGTGACTAAGTTCGGCCTCCCTCCTACTTCTGTGCCTGAGCCTGTTCTGGGTGCAGGAATGATGAACAGCTCTCTGTGCTGGTTACAGGTGACTGAAGAGAGACCATGATTACCAATGCTATACCTGTCACAAGGAATTGGGAATTTTTTAGTGATAAGAAGGATGCACTTTAGATTCCTTGGCAATGCTAAGTGCTGAGCTCCTCCTGTGCATTAAAGAAACACCAGCAAAGTTAAGAGTGAGTCTTGTCCCAGAAGAACTGGTTAACTGTTTGGATATTTTTTGTCATTGCCTTCTTCTTTTCCTTTTGGTTCATAGAGCTTTGCTGTTATTCTTTTCCATTACACAATTTTATGCCATTATGCGGATGAATTAATCTTATGAGAATGGCTGTGGCTGTCCTTTACTGATGGGGGAGGAGGGCAGGAGGAATGGCTTCAAGTTTCTTTAATTACTGATCTCATTAATTACCCTCCAAACCAAGCGGGCTTTTGCTCATAGCTATTTTACACAAGCCAGAATATCTTTCTGGAACTAGTTTACACCTGAAAGGGTAATTGCTTCCTGACTCTACACTTACGTATTCCCAAAATCCAACAGCATGTCATCCAGCTTCATCCTACACTTCCTCCCTCTACAAAACTGGGCTTGCCTCAGCTAGGGAAGCTCCTTATTTAGCCCCATCTTAAGATACCTGCCTAATAATAACTCAGGAATAGCCTGTAGATGGAATTGCTTGTCCTCTACATCCCTGATATAGTCAGGACCAGCATTTCCATTCTTTGGTTTATATCTTGAAATAAATGGGTCTGGCAAAATGCACACAGGCAGGGTCAAAATGGACAGGGCTGTGCATGAGCACCCACTCAGCAAACCCTCACCCCTGAGCTCCTCCTGCTGACATTGCCAGCTGCTGTGTTTTGGCCCACGGGAAATGGTGGTGCAGTGCCAAAAGAACAATCAAAGAAGGAAAAAAAGCCCAAACCAACCTACGAGAAAACCTCCTTCCTCTGGTGGTCCCCAAGCACATGCGGTTCTGGCAAGGAAGCAGGATAAAAATGATCCCCTCTTTGTGGGTGTACTGCACTGCCTCGCTGCTGCCACTGCGGTGTTGCTGCTCTATAGGCACTTTATGAGTGATGTGACAGCTTCCCTGACTGAAGTAATTCCAAGTACTGTAACATGAAGTGTCAAGGCAGACAGTAGAAAACATTTCAATCCTTTTCATTAGAACAAAGCGCTATTCTCTTGACGGCTTTCAAATGCATATTGTTTAGCTATTATGTGCTAACCTTGACTATTATATTCCAAGCATAATAGCAATGGGAGCTTTCTGCTTTTTTGTTCATTAGTGATCTTGGTGAGAAAATTTCTTTTCCCTTTTTTTTTTTTTTTTTTTTGGTAGGGTCAGTTAAATATTCAGTCATAAAGAATTAAAAAAAAGAAGAAAAGAAATATTTATGTTGCAGTAGCAGTGAGAAAGAAGTCTGAGGTTTCCCCTTGTGTCTCAGTTTTCAGGTGGGTCAGATGGTTTTCAGTATGGATTTTTACCCCAGTGTGGCTTGTAGTTTTCTTGACAGAAATCAAAGACTACAAGTGCATCCTGCCTAGACTGCTCATATAGCTCATGACAAGCTGATGCTGAAGTGACTGCAGTGTTAGCTACTGAAAGCCTCAGGCAACGTACAGTAGGTAAACGGTTAATTAAAGTGATTCTTCAAGGATACCTTTAAGGGAACCTGGAGCCTTTCCAAATCTCCGCAGGGAGTTATTGATGGAAATTGCTGCTCGATGTTTTCTCTCAAGGATACACACAGAGTGTGTTACCTTAACTGTTTCTGACATTTCTTCTGTCTGACCATGAGGTTCCTGAGATGGGAAGATTAAATTGCTCCTGTAAGAATGAGATGTGACACAGGTGAAAGCCAAAGATAAAGATACAAAAATGTGTAAGCAACACGTGAAAACTCCTGATAAAGCCTGAGCTCTTTCCTTAGGACGAGGCAGGCCATGCACGCTGGAAGACAGAACTTCTCCTTGTTCTTTTAGAGGGCTTTGTAGTCTCTGCTTGCCCAAAGGTCTGACTGATTTTTTTGCCCCATTCTCCTGTGCTAACCTTTTCGAGCTTCCACCATCTCATCTATTCCTTATTTTTTTCCCTCATCTCATTCTTCGCTTTTGAACTGCAACCTCATTTTGTTCCACTGACTAAACTCTTTTGCAAAGTAATGCAATTACCACCCATGTCCAAATCCTTCTTCCTGACCTCTTCATCTCTTCCCATCCACTCCTACTTTCTCCCTTGCACCAGCTCCCACTCCCATTTTTCCTAACCCAAACTTGAACTCCAAGATTACCGTCTCCCACTGCCACCCCTTCCCCTCCAGTGGCTCCAGCTCTTTCCTCTCTGCTGGTTGATTTTTTCTCCTTCCTTGGTGCCAATGCCTGACAGAGAAGGAGTCACTGATTATATGTCTTCATTGTAATTAAACTGGGCCAGAGCCCATTCTCTGGCACTAAGAGCAAGTGGCACAGCCTGGCTCACATTTCCTCCCATAACAGGATGGCTTTATCCTTTCTGCCTATTGGGAACAGCCCTTGGCAAGTGCTCCTCTCTGAACTCTGCCCAGACACAGTCTCTGAGAGTATTCCCTAGGACAAGCCAAAACTGTGCCAGGGAGCATGCTAATAATTAAACACTATAGACTGTGCTACAGGCCTCGGTGCTGTTTAATTTACTCATAAAAATGCAGCTAAGAGAGTGGGAGAAGAAACGTCCTTGCTTTCAGCTGAGATATAGACCTAGGCTGCAGTTACAGGGGTTGATTTGGCCTGTGCAAGGACAGCAGACTCTGAAGGCTGAGTGGGAACCTCTGGAAGTAGTTATCTTTCAAGCATAAACTTGGCTAAATATGGGCAGGGTTTTTAAATCTAGTGGGTGTGTGGGAAGCATGTCCTTGGTTACACTCCTGCCCTCCAGCCACCACTGCCAAGTTCCTGACCTAAAACACAAGCTTCCAAGCAAGGATTTTCTTGGGATTTTTAAATATTAGTGGAAATACAGAACTTTTCCTGCTTCCCCCTGAGGTGAGGATAGCAAAATTCAGCTAAAAGAGAACACCCACATTGGAAATTTTAGCTCCTTTAGTTAACATTTACCAAAAGCTCTAGCAACTGAGAGCAGGGTCTTACGGCATGTAGGTAGTGTAAAGCATTTTAGTAGTAACACCTTTAGCTGCCACACATAAGGGTGAGTATACACACAGACTGGGGGGTTGGCGCTGGCATAACTCCTTTGTCAAACCTCCTTTACCTGAGACCAAACCAATGCTGTATCAAAAGGAAAGTCCTAAGATTTTGGGATGCACACCTGTTTAGTGTGAGATTATGCAAAGGCAAAGACAGTGCTGGTCCTCTGGCTGCATGGCAAAGCACTGCAAACCTGGGACTTTGCTCTGAACCAAGCAGATGTGGAAATCCTCCATAACCAGTAACTCCGACATTCACCTCTCTTGTTTTTATGGCTGAAAAGGTTTGAGATAAATTGCATATATACATCCAGGTGTGTAACACACTCGGTATCTGCATATATGTGCGTGTATTTATAGATTGGAAAAGTCTACCATCACTCCATATCAAAATCATTGCAGTCATCAGGTAGGTTATTGCTGTTTCCATAGCTTTGGAAGTGTTATATACATTCATTAGTAAAACCAAAAAGTAATTACTGTGTTACTTAATTCTAATATTATTTCTTAAATAACTATATATTTTCCGAAGATATGGCTTTGCTTTTAATTCTGAAATACCAGACAACCAATGTCCATAATCCACCTGATTACTTTTTTCAAACATACATGTTCGTAGATTGGATCACTGATTCTCTGCACTAATGTCCTAGTTTGAGAGTACCAGGATAAAAGTTCTCTATGGCCATATTACTCTGAGGCCGCTCAGGACACCCCCAGCCGCTGCCAGGCTGTCTATGTGGCCATTACAATAGCAGAGGGGGGTGTCTGTGCCTATGGGGAGGAGATTATGGGTCAGGTGACCCAAATGAACCAATCACAGCATTTCTTCCCATGTGCTCAGTATAAAAGGGCCCTTAGAAGAGCCCTGGGTGTGTTTTGGTGGTTGCTGTGTTGGTAGGATTGTTATTGTCTGTTATTATCACTACCTGTGCTGCTAGTCCTGCATCCTATTTTCTTGCTGGAGAATAACATCATGCACCAAGACAGACTGTCTTCACCTATCTCTCTGAGTAGGTAGCTCTAAGGGGTTTTTTGTGTGTGTGTGGACTAATCTCTGGGGTCTTGGGCTTAGGTATGTCTGTCTGTTGCTAAATCAAGTTGTGGGGTTTTCTGGTTGGGACATGGTTACTATTTGGAAAGTGTGTTATATGTTTGCATATTTGTTTATATATTTGAATATATTTCCATATTTATATATAATTCACCACATTATTTTTTATTAGTAGTATTATTTTATATTTCATTAAACTTATTCATTTTTTCCCAATCTTAAAATCTCTCTCTCTGGTTGCCCTGTTATCCACCACCGGGAGGGTGGTTGTGGAATTATAAAGAGTATCTGTCACCTGGTTATTGGCGAAAACCTTGACAGCTAATTTGACTTGACTAAAATTTAAGATTTGGCCTTGCAGACAGCAATATGTTCATCATCTCGTGCTTCATGTAATCACCTCTTTGTCTATAGCATGATTGAGGATAAGTATGGGGATGGCTGAAGTGTTCTGTATGCTGTTTTGTTCTCAGTTCCCCTTATTTCCTTTTCCTGAGCTGCCACCCTGGGGACTTTGTCCTCTCTCAGTGCAATGATAGCTGTGTGGGAGGTTGGAGTTGGGTTCCTCAGCCCCATGTCTGGTTGTGTGGTCTGAGACAGAAATGATTTCTTCTGTAATAAGGTGTGCCAGGGTGCACACCTTAGCTTAGGATGGAGGTGTCTTTGGTCAATGCCATCTAGTACAAGGATCCTTGCTTCCTACAGTTCCTTTTTTCCCCTCAAACAAAATCCTATTGTCTTTGAGTGAAACCAAAACAGATGTTCAAATTGCATGTGTATTAGCACACAGTAAGTCTGTCCAAGGCAATGGCAAAACTCTGATGGGCCTATCTTGTATTAGATGAGTAAGTAGTAGTGTCTTTGTGCATTGTGTGGGAACTGAAAAGACTGTCTTGCTGGGGAGATTGGCAGTAGAAGACTGTTAGCACAGAGATAAAGGAAGAGCGTTATCTCCTAGTGTTGTTCAAGTCATTGGCAAATTTCCCTTCTACTCCAGCAGAGGCAAGAGTTGAGCTGGGATGCTTGACTTTTTATGGATAGATTTTTTTTTTTCTTTTTAACTCAGAGATAAAGATTTTTGGAGGGGAAAGCCAGTGGTTGTCAAGACAGAAGATGGCTATGGCTGTGAAAGCAACAGTTGTGTTGGCAGATCTGAGTGCTGTGGGACCTATACATAATTTCTTGAAGAGACAAGAAGAGATTTCCAAGCTGGAGACAAACAGGGCAGAACAAGAAAAGTGAAGGTCAGGCCATCAGAACAGAGGTGAAGGGGTGGAAAAGCCAGGCAGGCAATGAGGCTCAGCATGGTGCAGAGAGCATCCAAATCTCTGATTTTTGATCTCATTTTCATGTGTCGCTTAAGTGGCTTGGAAGACTTATGGAAGTATGGTTATCAAAACACCGTCAGCCTTTCTGAGAGAGGACTAAAACAGCAACTAAAACACAGAGTCTGTAATTAAAAACAGATTAAAACTAGCATCTAAAACCTGTTCAAATAGATTTAATGCCTTCTCCTGGTTTGCTTCCCTTCACACTGTTCTGAGTTGCCTGTGCAAACGCTGCAAGGCTGCAGTTTGCTTCTGAGAGTTGCTGTGTTTCTTTTCAGACAGAGAACTTCTCTGGGCTTTGCAACTTTGCAGTTTTTGGCAGAATCTCTCCCATTTTCTTTCTCTTCCTGCCCTGTGTGGGTGGAAACCCTGTAGAGAGGATAGCAAGGTAAACAGAACTGAGCAGATGATGTTCAGAGAGGCTTTCCACTGGAGAAATGGAGGCCTTGTGCTGGAAGCCAAGTGTCCTCAGCTGGACCCCATTTCAACTGACTCTCCCTTCTTCCATGCTCAGGAAGGATTTAAACCATTTCCATACATGCTGGGGGGTAACAGCTGGAGGAGATCTTGAATTTCCATGGGTTTTGGCTCAGACAAGACTTCTTTCCACTTCACAAGGAAAGCGCAAAGATAGCCTGATTTCTGCACTCACCTTTTGCTGTGGCTTTATGAATGCCTCCATAACACAGAGCCTCTCCAGCACTATGTGCTCAGTATACGCTGGCCCCACTGCCCAGTGGATGTATGGCCATGGACCAGACAGCTGATGACAAAATGTGTGGTGACAGAGGTGACTCTCTTGAGTTTCTCTCCTTTCTCTTCCTCTCGTGTAGCTTCTCTGTGAACTAAGGGCTTCTTTCTGACTGTGCTCTTCCCTTTTCATGAGTTGAATCAGCTTGTGCGATGGGCGCTGGAGTTAGCACAAGGCTGTGACTGTGTTGGGGGAAGAGTATACTTGAGTGGCTTGCTCTTTTTTTGGTTGCTGTTGAATTTGTTCACCGTGTCTTAAGTGACAGCGGTGACCGCAACACCTCTGTCCAACACTCAAACAGAGCAGGCAAAACAAAGCTGCATCGTTTTCTGGTTTTATTGCAGCAGTCTAATACTGTACTTAACCTTGCTAGCTTCCTTGTGAGAGCTTTGCTGGTGTTGGTGCTGGGGGATCTCCTTTCTGCTGTGCTCTGCCAAAAGGCTTCATCAGGTGTTTTTTTGCCTGTACTTTTTTTACCTCTACTTCAGGTGGATGCTGTTCCAAAGGGACTGCTAGGAAAGCCTGCTGTGCTGGGCACTCAGTGGCTGCCATTGCTGATCATCTCGGGGTTCCCAAAGGCTTGTTGAACCAGGGACCGTGAGGGCTCAGAAGTAATTTTTGAACTACTCTATTTAAGGGATAGGGCTGTTGTTTAGGAAAGGCTCAGGTGGAGAACACTTCACCTTGGATACCCTCAGCCAGCCAGCCCCATCCAATCAAGTGGAATTCCCCTTTGGTTTTTAATTAACTGGCTTCCAAATTTAGCGTTTCCTTTTTTAGAGGATGTGAAGAAGCCACAAACCTAAATTTTCTGCAGAGTTATTTCTCTGTCAAGACTCAGCAGCAGAATACTACATAGGGGATTCTGAAAAGATACCCAGATTCTCTGAGGGGAGATTGCTAACTTTCCCTCCTTCACTCTAGATCCAATAGTCTTGTCAGGAACAGGAAAAGCATGTCTCAGCACACAAAAAGCATCTTCATGCATGTAACTCTTGTGGCAGCCAGCACAGGGTGAAGAAAGGAAGTGATGGAAACTATAGGAATAACTCTGATAACATGTTTCTAAAGATGCTGGAAGGAGGGAACTGACTACACAGGAGTGACAAAACAGCTCATTGTCCAGGGCAGGAAGAGACAGCTGCTCCCTGAGGGAGGACATGCTGGGATACAAGGGTGACCCCTGCCTGGGCAGTGATGGGCTGCAGCCCTGCAAGGCATGACCATGGTGAGCAGAGCCCAGTGGGTCCACCAACATGTTCAGACCAGGCAAGAGATGAACCAGACCCAGGGTCCACAGGAGTACCTCCAGGAGGATATGGACCCAGAGCTGGACACAAGGCTACTTAGGGGCCAGTTAGCTCAGTCAGTTGAGCGTGGCGCTAACAACACTCAGGTCGCAGGTTCAATTCCCGTGGGAATGTGTTGCTTGATCTAGTCAAGAGGTGGCGTCCCTGGCAGCAGGGAGGCTGGATTAAAATGATCTCTAGGGTCCCTTCCAGCAGAGGCCATTCTATGATTCATTCTATGAAATGTGGATCTAAAGCCCATCCAGAGGATGGGGCCAAAGACAGGACTGGAGACAGGCAACAGGGTAGCTTTACGCCTATACAAGCCAATAATTTGAACTTACTTCTTTTTTAATCAAGTTGTCCTTTGATTTTGATCGCTCCGAGGTGCTCTGGATTATCACTCTCTATATCCAAGAATGTTTTGGAGGCATATGACAGGAAAACAATGTACATGGAGAACAGCATCATATCTTCTCTAACATTCACTTATGGTAAAAAAAATCCATTGTTTTCAGTGAAACATTTGCCTGATTGTCTTGTTTTTAAATGGAATTTCATAAGGCTTCTTGAATCTCTTTGACCTAATTTAAAATAATTGATAACCATGCTAGAATTAGTAGGCTTGAGATTTTATTCAGTGCAGTACACAGGTCTCTGGGACAAAAGGTCATATGATCTTTCTTTGATGAATGATGTTATTAGAACAAATCTGCTGTCCAGGCAGAGATGATTTGTTTCAAGTGTTATTCAATATTTATAAGATAAAAATTGATATTTTTGTTACTACATGTATTTTCCTAAAAGCTCAGATTTATCCAGAATAACAGACCAGCTTGTTTTTAATTGTCTCAAGGACTGAAGTATGTACATTTTGTTATTATAGTGTCATCTTTAGGACCTATTTTCTTAGTTTGTTTGTTTTTGTTTTTTTTTTCCCCTAGTGTTCAGGTAAACAATATGTGCCATGTACAATGTAAAGATGCTGTTGGATAGAGCAAGATCAGAAGAAAAAAATCAACTATTCACATAGCTCAGCACATTACCATTATTATGGCTAGCATTCCTCTTTTTGCAAAGTGGCCTTTCAAGGCCAGCTTTGTAAGAGCACGGCATGCTTATTACCGCTCATTCTTGTGTTATTATCTCTGTTCCACACTACTAATCATGTTTTATTTATCAGTCAAATTTTGCATTATTAAATGAGAACAAAATTCAAGACTTAACTTCAGAAGAACAAACCCTCTGCTCTTAGCACAGCCATCAGATTGTCCCTCTAATTGTCTTGTTCACCTTTCCTCTTTGCATGGTACATAATTTCTTCTAGGCTGGCATTTTCCTTAGAAATGTTTGGTTTGTGGGTTTTTTTTTTTTTAAATGGACAAAGTTACTTAAAAAAGGACTTGGTGTGTCACTTCTTTAGCTTGTGTAAGAACAAGGAGAATGGCTGCCCCCTGAAGTCAGCACCTGGGAGGGATGGAGTCCCCTTGGTGAAAGGCATGTAATGAAGTTGCGCTGCAAAGCAAAAATCATCTGAGGGCAGAAAGTAGGACAATCTTGTGAATATAAAGTTGTGAGCCTCTGAGGAGAGCCTGTGAGTTAATTATTGTTAGATTTTTAATCTCTGGGGCCTCTTGACTGTGTCTTTGTTGCTTTCCTTCTTGACCTGCCAGGGCCTGCCCATGTGGACTTCTTTGTCCTGCAGGTCCCTAGGCTTTCAGCTACAGCTTTTCACCTACATGCCCTCAGGTTTCCAGGGGCATGAATAGGCTTATTCTAAATTGAGTTGCTTGCTCCCTTTTCCCTTGACTATTCTGTTAGAAGGTAGCACAGACATCCCCTGGAGATGAGGCAGAGAGCTCTAGAAGTCATCTTTGGAAATGTCAGCCTAAAAATCAGACTGGATTTTGAGAGTAAAAGTGAAAAAAGAAAAATGTAAGTGATGGGCTCCTCTCTAGCGCTATGTGGATTCCCTGGCTGCTTGAGAATTTTCAGGTTTGTGAAATCAAGGTGTTTAACCAGATGCCAAAGACTATCTAGTGACTTCAGGTGTCTCAGTACTGCAGTGTCTAACAATGCTGTGGAGGGAATAAGAGATTAGATATAGTGCGTGGAAGTTATACAGCTTTGACATGTCTTTAGGCACCTGACATGGGAGCGGCCAAAACCTCTAATTACCTTAAAGTTTGGCTCCACAAGTACACAGAGAAGCTGAGCACTGAGTTTTCCTTTTAGAAGGAAAGA
>NW_009734428.1:0-107764 GCF_000703405.1 Apaloderma vittatum | reverse complement strand
ATATCCTGTGATTCAACCATATTTATATATAAAAAAAGATACATTTTCCATCTGCTTTTTGTTTTGCATACAGAGAATCTTCAAAGACTTCCTCAGTTTATTTTCATTCAAAAAATGTATAAAAACATATATACAACCATACAAATATATGATATTGAACAACAGAGAGGGATGTGTGTATATATACACACACGCGTACATTAAATTACAGTGTGGTGGTGGATCCAAAACTAGTTATTTGTGTAATAAACAAGCCCCACAATTCAGTCCTCAGCACAGGGCGGCATGATCTCCCAGCAAGTACCACTGTGCTAAGAAATTACATTTTTGGATAATTTGGGAAACTTCCCATGTAGCTGCACAGTGGCTAAATACGACGCTGGCCCCTCTAGGGCTGCAGCCATCGTCCTGCAATTCTCACTGAGAGTTTTACTGCAGAAACCACATGCTCCTCGTTTGGATCTGCCGGCAGCAGTTTTCTGATTCCAAGCACCGTATCACACCCTGGCACACGTTTTCCTTGGCTGAATCCCTCAGTGCCTTGGTGGCTGTGTGGGAAAGCTGTGCAAAGCTTGGTTGAACATGAGAACTTCTGCACCTTGTACGTCTGGTGCGCAGGATGAACCAAAGCAAATCTTAAGTCATCTCATTGCATTTGGAGTAGTGACAACTCTTCGACATATGGAAAAGGGCCAGCTACCAGACCAGCTCAGTTTTCCGTGTTTAATCTCTTAAGCACATTTTCAGGCGTAACTGCTTGAGTGGCAGAACCCCCATCAGCAATTTAAAAAAAGCAATTATTTTGAATCTGCTCAGAAAATGTTTTTATCGGCAAGATTTTGCCCAGCTACTGTATTAGAAATGGTATGAATCACTCTGAAATACTAATTGATAAGATTCATGACCTTAAAAAAAAAAAGAGTAGGATACAAGACATGCAGAGCTTCATTCTGGCCAGCGGGGACACAACATTTTTTTTTAATTATCACAAAGATGGTAGAAAAATCTTCAGTGTGTAAGAAAAGTTTCCTATATTATCAGTCATGTATCATGCCCTTCACTTAACACAAAAAAAATATCAGACGAGTTATAACTGCAAATCCCTACTGGAAAAGTCACTTTTATAGAAAGTAGTATTTTTTTTTTTTTCCATACCACTGTGCTGTTCTGAGCTGCCATAGCAAAGGCGTGAGTGGCAGCTCTGTTTCCTCTGATCTTCCTGCTACTAACAGTTCAGTTTTTGTAGGAACGATCTATTGTCGGTAGTTGGTGAATGACATTTAGGAAAATTTCCATTTGTGTTTTTCTGTGCATGAAGTGAAACTTCCAACATCCTCCACTGGTTATTGTGGCATCAGAGATTATTAAAGAGACCCACTGACTCGCCTAATTCACTGCGCCTGCCTCCCTCCTGCTCAAGCTTGTCCTGTTTTTTTTCAGAAGTGTTTACCTGACTAACACACGCAATTACTGATGTGTGCATAAGGCTCAGTTTGGGTTTTGAATGTTCTCTGAACCTTTCCCTCCAGATCAAAGCTTCCACGTCCCTCTGTGCCAGATCAGCCTCCCGCTGAAGTCGGTGCGACTTTTCGCTGTTAACTTTGGCCCGAGAGCACATTCCCGGAGTGCAGAATTAGGTGTGGGATCCAGTGCTTTGCTGCATCAGGACCTTTGTTAGAAATAGAATCTGAGCCTTCATGTTTTCACATTATCAGTCATTTGTGAATTCCTTATAATTTTTTTAATGACTTTCGCAGAGAGCAGTCAGATGCTATTAAAGTTTTACTGAATTAAATTGGAGAAACTAATTTTGCTCTTAGTATTTTATTTCAGTGTGTAACTTGATTTTTAAGAAGCACTCTGTATTGCATGGGTGTTTGCATTTGCTTTATAAGCATAACATAAAGGTTTCCCTGGAGTCATGGAAAAATTACTTTCTATGTCCCCTATCTAATTAACACCATGTATGTTGCCTAACTCCTTATAATTCACTCCTGCGCACAGTATTAGAACATGATTGGAAAAATAATTTGAAGCAATGAGAGAAAAAAATGCCTTTTGTTATATATGTGATATGGCCAAGTACACTTCCAATCAAATTAGATTAAAAAAGAAAGGACAGCAGCACTAAGATATCTGATGTTAAAAAGAGACACCAAAGGCTTAATTAAAAAGTGTGCTTATATTTTTAAAGGGGACTGCATTTAAGGCATAGTAATGAAACCCTTCATGCTGAATAGCCCGGTGACCTGTCTGTGTCAGGGGCTGTAGCTGCCTGGCTGCCCGGTGAGAGCTCTGATCTGGCATTTGATGGGTCACAGAGGAGCTGCTCAGCCGTGGCGTGTTCTGGTGGGTCACAGGTTTCCAGGAGGGAGAGCAGTCAGCCAGCGCACCTCTAGCTGCAGGGCTGGGGTCTAGGGTGAGCCCCTGCAATCGAGTAAATCCAAGTATTGCCTCACAGCTGAGGAGCTGTTAAGACTTTAAACCATCCTAACCAGATTGTAAGCACCATCTGACCAGGCTGTGGGGATTTTTCTTTTTTTTTTATTTTTTTTTATCCCTTTTCTCCCTCTGGAGCCTTGAGGACTAATGTAATTTGGAGAGAGAGCAAGTGTCAGTTGACTCAATTCTTGCTAGTGCATCAGCAGTGGAACCAAATTCCAAATGAAGAGGTTAACTCCTTAGCCTCTGCAGATTCATTGAAGTTAATCAGATCATGCGTGTGCAAGGCAGGGCACTGCTGAAGGCAAGAGGCTGGATTTTGCATTCTGCATAAATTTCACATGGAAGCAGAAAGCTGAGGCACATGCAGAGAACTGAATCAGTCCGCAGTCATGCAGTGGCAGCACTTGCCGTGTCAGCTAAAGGCAGCCTTTGCTCATGCTGCCAAGTTGTCACCTTGTCTAGGACCTGTCACAGCAGGACTTGGTTCTGGCCTTCCACCCCTTTGCTCCTTTCATGTGAGATGGACACTTTCTCCTCTGTCTTCCCTGGGGAACCCCATGAGCCTCTTGCTTTCAAATATTACTCACTGCTGGACTCTCCTCTGCAGAGCTTGTCACCAGTGTTTGTATCTGGGTGTTTTAAGGTCATACTGCATTTCCTTACCAGAGGAAGAAAAGGGAAAGATATATAGTCATCTTTTCTATACTTGATCTTAAAAAAGAAACATTCTCTTTCTACACTTTTCAGAAGATGTGTCATTTCTCGAAGGAGAAAGAGGAGAGGGCTGAGAAGAAAGGCAACTAGGAAAATAAATGCTTTAGGTTAAAAAAAAAAAAATATGTCCACCCTTTTCAGAAACTACTGATTTTCCACTGGAATGAAGGAAGAAAAAAGGAAACAAGTTCCTCGCTTGATGATTGTTTTGGGGGAAGTAAGTAAAAGCAATACACATTTTCTTCCCTATATTACTTGGTACCAACCAGCTCTCTGTCCTTTTGCAGACATTCAGGGAAGAGAGCCCACGCTTCTGTCTCCTTTACCCTGGAGTGGGGACCACTACTCTCCCATCTGCCATGGGTCCTTGTCTGACCACCCCACAACAGCTGATGCATGGGTGGTCCCATGGCAGCCCTGCTCTGCAACTAGGGCTCTGCACTGTTCCTTTATATTCCCCTTCCACCATGGAAAAGTGGACTTCAAAGTTGTCTGATAGATGTCTCACACACAGGGTAAGGAAAGAAGACACAACAGTTGACAGAGCTGGTTAGAGCTTCAAAAAACAAGGTGTGAAGCGCACACTGGAGGCATAGCCATAGTGGTCTAAGTGATGTAACTCAGACATTTTGGGAGGAAGTATTCTGTACCAGAAATTACTATTTGGATTTAGCAAAAGATGGCTACAAAAAAAATGTATCTACTTAAGCAAAGGCTACCAAAATTAGCCAAGTTAGGCTTTTTTTTTCCCCCTCCCCATTATAAATCCAGGCAGTCCTTTCTGCAGCACCACCTATTTTGCATGTAGGGCCTAAAATGACTTGAGATCAAATTTAAAATAGTTCTGTCCCCTCTATTCCATGAATTCTGATTTTTTTCCTTCAGGAGGAAGAAAAGCTGTCATGAACATCCATTTTCCTTTCCTTTGTCATTCCTCTCATATCCAGAAAGCCCTGCCTTCCCTTTTGCTTTCTTATTTTCAGATGTGTAGGTCTTAAGAGCTGCTTTCTCATTTTCTAGCCTTGGACCTGTGCTTTTTCTGGTAGGATTCGCCTTTTGCTAAGGGAAGGGATCAGTCACAAACCAAGTTCTTTCCTACCTTAACCACATTGCATATTGCACTGGATATATCTCTTATTAAATCAAACCTTTCCAGCTCTAAACTGCAGCTGTCAGTTCTTGAATAAATATATTGCCTCTTAAACTTGTCACCTGGAAAATGACATCAGTATTCTAATCCGAACATATGGCAGTTGTTTACCAGTCTGTGAGCTGATAAAAAAGGTAGACAAAATACTACAGTTCGGGATTACATAAAATATACCAAACACTTTCCAAACTGAATTAAGATCTGCTTTCCTGGTCACAGCAAAAGGAGATTTATCCCTGCAAAGCTCTCCCTTTCAACTTCTTTTTCAGGGACACTGGTATATGATCATGTAGTGTGGCACTAAGGCTGTTTAAATGAGCTTTGCTTATCAATATGGTAATAGTGGGTCACTAGGAATTGAAATGTTGAAAAAAATGTGACCAAGTTACATGTCAAGATTTTCCACACAGTGAAAATAGAAGTTAAATGAAAGAGGGACTAGTCAGACTGAAAATCAAGAAAATTTAAGATTTATTTTTTTTTTAGAGGCCCATTTATATTCTGGGCTAAGAGCACACTTCAGCCCTGGTTTTCTAATCTTCTAGATCAGGTGTGTGTCTTGGCTACAGGGCTGGATTTTCCTTCCCTGGAAACAAGCATCTGGTAAGAATGGCTGTGTGTGCCCTAGCTGCTCTTTGGGACAGCCTGAGGAGTTGGGTGTTTGTACAGAGAAGTGGTCCCATCTCACTCACTATACAAACAGCTTAAATTCCTTGGACTGCTCCAGAGCCTCAGAGTTTAAAGACTTCCAGGCTCCCTATGCCCTGCAGCCCAGTGGACCAAAAGAGAGACTGGGAAAGCCCAGAAGGCAAATGGCCAAGAAGGAGAAATGGGCAGAGTGCTGTATGACTGGGATGGTTTCTGGCTTCTCCCTCCCCTTGGCAGCAAGCTAACACTTGTTTTCCTCCTCTTTTTCAAGAGCATGGTTATCCTGACCAGGACTGTGGTGACTCAGGGCTTCTATTACAAGATACTCTACATTGAAAGATTCCCAGAAGAATTTAGAAAAGAAACTAATTCATTTTTGGTATATTGACTCACTCTGACAATGCCTCAGCTCCTTGCAGGGCTGTGAGGAGCGCAGAGCTGCCCTACGGAGCCGGTCTGTTTGGAGACAGGGAAGGAGCAGGGAGCGTCTCTCTTACCATTTGTGTTTTGCACAACTGCCAAGCTGGTCCCGTGCGTGGGATGGGTTTCTCACAGAGCAGTCAGACCGTCTGTCTAACCTTAGACCTTATTATACAAATAAAAAGCAAGGCAATGAGTGAAGATGCTCACCCTAGTTCCTAGCACCCTGAGCTTCCAGGGGGAATTCTGAAAATGACATTTTTTTTTCATTTGTAAAGTCTTATCTTTTTTTTATGTGGAAGGGTTAAAAACCAAATGCCTAAATCCAGGTAGCCAAGAGTTTAGTGTGCTGGAAAGCCAGTTCCAAATATTTTCAGTCAGTCCCCTTTCTGGTAAAGATCCACGGACAGCTTTTGAGCTCTGCACGCTCAGCACGAACCATTGCTGCAGTAACAGTCAGGAGCTGGGCTCAGGCTCACAGTCGGGTTGGGGCTCAGTGGAGTGGGGTTTAATTCCTCGAGCTGACATGGCTTTCCTGTGTGATTCTTGGCAGGTCACCAAATCTCCCTGGGCCTCACTCCCTGTCTGCAAAATCACACCTCTCGGACCTGCTGCCTCTCGAGAGAGCTGGGAAGAGGCCATTTGTTATTACGTGTTTATAAACTGGGGGTTTTCCTTTTAGATAAGGTCCCTAGACAATCTCATAACACCAATCGCGAGATAAAGCAGGCAGATTATCTTAAATAGTCTGGCAGATGTTGGAGAGGCTGGGCCTCACTCCCTGTCTGCAAAATCACACCTCTCGGACCTGCTGCCTCTCGAGAGAGCTGGGAAGAGGCCATTTGTTATTACGTGTTTATAAACTGGGGGTTTTCCTTTTAGATAAGGTCCCTAGACAATCTCATAACACCAATCGCGAGATAAAGCAGGCAGATTATCTTAAATAGTCTGGCAGATGTTGGAGAGGCTCCAGCCACAAAGTGGTCGGGAGGTATAACACAAGCTGCTTGTACAGCGCTGAAAAGACTCACTGTCCTCTTGTAGCTCACCCCTTGTGAGTAACCATGATTTATTTATTGAGGAGCTGTTTCTGAGTCACCTTCTTCTCCACATTATGAAAACACTGAGAAAGTGAGTCATTTTGAGGAACAGAGCCTGCAGCACTCAGTTCTCACCCTGCTGCCGGGAACAGGAAGGGAGAGACCAGCAGGTGGGCTTGGAAGAGAGGGAGAACAGGAGATGCAACTTGCTTCTCTCCAAGGGTTGTCATCTGACCTTGGGAAAGGCACGCAGCCTCTTCAGCATTTAGAACATAAACTGAGAATGGTGGCCTGGCCTCACTCACAAGGGTGTTTTTTATAGGGTGACACCATTAGAGATGTGAGACAGTTGGCCTCTGTGGTAACAGAGTCCTTTCAGGAGCCTTGGGTGGGGAGCGTGATAAAAGTGCAGATGAAATAAGTGACTCTTAAATGTGTAAAAGGCAGTTGCAAACACAGCCAGAGTCATCTGTTCCCTGTGTTTGCAGTGGATGGGAGAAGAGGCAATGTCCTGAAATTACAGCATGGGAAGATGTATCTTAAATGCTAGAAAAAAAAAACCTCCTGGAAGTGATGTGTTGAATACTGAAATGGATTGTCTAGGGAGAGGGTGGACTCCTCAGCCCTGGGATTTTAACCTCAGTTAGATGCACATCTGTTTGGGATGGTTCAGGTGGAGCTGCTTCAGGCAGCTTTTTTCTGGCTCTGTGCAGAGAGGAGTTGACTGCTTTCCCTGAACATGCTGGCCTTTAGCAGCACCCTCTACTAGTGACTGTCTCAGCATATGGGAGTGCAAAGAAGACAAATATTTAATTTGCCTAATTATTTGCTTCATTCATTTCCATCCTGCTGTTCTTTCACATCTTCCCTTTCACCGGTAACAGAGGTAAGAAAGCGCAGTGCTTTCCCATCTGTGTAAAATTTGCCTCTCCATCCGTCAAACCCTCCTTTGGTTTTGACATTTTTCCTTGCTGCCCTCCAGTCCAACTCCAGTTGTAGGATTGCCTCCACCCTAAGGGCATCATGTAGCTGTTTCCAGTTGCATACTTTTGCTAATCAAGGTGTTTCATAATGATTGGCTTTTAGTCTTCTCCTCTAGCTGGCAGGCTGTCCACCTGGCTACTGCTGCGAGGTGTTTGGAAGAGGCATTAACAACACTGGCATCCTAGAGTCTTCCTAAGATTTAGTCTCACAAATGGGAGTTTCTTGATAATGAAGAGCAAAGAATACAGCACGAAGATGAAAGTCCACCTCTATGGCTGGCTTTCTGTCACTGCTCTCGTGATGCGAGCTGGAGCAAGTGTCCCCTTGGCGACCCTTCTGGCAAAGCTATCCCTGCCCATTCCCACCCCTGCCCTCCGCAGCAGAGCAGCTGTGTAGGCAGTTCCTCTTTTCGATTCTCTCACCTTTCCTCTGGATGACTTCAGGTTTGGTTTTGCTCTGGCCAGGCACTCTGCCCTCACACAGCCACTTCCTGCCACAGCCAACATTCCTTGTCGCTCTCCATCTGTGGCAGACCCGTCCCTCCCCTCCCTGTCAGCCCATGCAGCGGTGGGGCTGCAGGCTTCATGGGACCTGGGAGACACTAAGGGAGCAGTGTAGGCAACCCTGCTGTGCCGAGTCCCCTCTGGGGACTTCGGCTTTCCCATCCTTGCCTCAGACTGTGAGGTGGTATGTGCAGTCAGCCATATTCCATAGGAAGGTCTGTAAATCACTAACCTTCCTTGTAGTGAGCATGCGGGCTGTCCACCCCTCTCTCCCTTCTGCTTGCTGACTTAGCAGGAGGGCCACTGGAGTGTTAGAAATAAGAGTATCAGTGAGTTGAAGCCAGTCTGAAACAACCATTTTTTCAAGAGGAAAAGGAGTGAAATCTCACTGCATATGCTAGAAAACACTCATCCATGGTGCCCTCTTGCTCTTAGGAACAAACAGTTCTGCACTTAGGTTCTGGCTGGCACCACCAGCAGCATCACCTGAATGCCAAGGAGGTGAAGGTACCATCTGTGCTGCATTCACACCACTGACACAAGCTGAGATATCAATCCTGATCTGCCTCTCCATGTTGGATCTGTATGTGAAGACAGCTGGTAAGTTTAGGTACAAAGATTTGCTCTCTCTGCTTGATGCGTGGTCAGCTGTCACTGGCACTTGTGGGAGGCTGTGATGTTCCCTGCACACTGAGGGGGTTTGGTTAGGAGAGCAATTAAAACTCACGGATGCATACAGGATGCGACAGAAAGTCCTTAGCATACAACCTTGTGAGGGTTTCATCATTTCACAGGCATCTTTCAGGAAGAGAGCAGAAAAGCACCTATTCCTGCAGTTCAAGTAGACTGTGTGAAGGATCCTGAGTACTGTTTACATCAGCCACACGCAGAGCTGGTGGGTGGAAAACCTCTTGGATGATCAGAGGGACACAGAGGTGTAAGCTGGCCCACAGTGGATGGCCACCACATTAGCAGCTGGGGTTTTCCACCCGTCAGGAGTGTGAGCATCTGCAGCTGTGGGGGCAAAGCTGTAGACTGTTTTTAAGATGGAGGCTGATGGATCTTGAATAGTCTCCCGAGTCCTTCCACTCTTAAATTTCTAAAAAAAATACTGGAGATTAGGAAGAGCTATGGAGGGGATAGGAGAAATGCTAAGACACAGCAAGCTGTCTTTGAAAAGAGACTGTGAGAAAGTAGAAGTGTGGGAGGGAAGATGGAAGGCAACATGCTAGAAGTAAAAAAGAGAAAACTCCGAAAAGCACCCCCACCCTTCATCAAATGATGAAGCAAATGTAAATCAGGCTTTGCTGCTCCCCCTCCCCATCAGGCAGGAGCTTTCAGTAGCACTGAAAGGCAATACGCGGCAAAGTTACCCGCTCAGCCCCGCAGCGATGCAGCACACAAGTAACCTGTGGGAAATGGCTGCCATTAGGCATCACCAAGTCAGAGAGTCTAGCAGGAAGGATTAGAACTGGATAGGGCTGGTGAGAGCATCTGTGGTTATATATGAACGGATAAAAATAAGCATTATAAACTTGCATGCTTCCAGGCACAGGCAACCTCAAACTCCTCAGGGCTAAGAAACTTCCCTTATAAATAGGTTATTCCATAACTGTCTGTGGCATTAGCTACTGTGAGAGACGGGATACTGGACTAGATGGGCCCCTGGCAATTCCTCTGGAGGATCTATCTTTCAAAAAAAAAAAAAAAGACGCTGAAAGAAATTATTGAGTTGTTTATTAAATAAATTAATTTGAATAGGGAGAACAGCAGTTCCTTTGTTTCCCCCTCAGTTTGAACTGTGGGTCTCAGAAGGGAAAATGAAACCGCTGCTCTGAGTTGCAGAACAGCATCCTCAGCACTTGCTTCCTCCAGAATAAAAGACCTATATTTAGAAGATTCCAACTATTAGAGATATACTGAGCTGGCAACTGGTTTGGGCAAATTTCCAAACTCATCTGATTTTCCACATAAGTTAGACATTTCAGTAACGTAAGAAGTTGCAAAGAGAGACAAAAATAGTGTTTTGCTATCTTTTCAGCCCAACTTGCTCTCTTTAATACAGTTTTGGGAGGAAGTGTTTGGTAGGATTTGATGCAATTGGTATTAAACTGCATCCAGTTTTAGAAAGGGTAAGTTTTCATGTATACACTTACATACATATAAGTGTGTACACACTTTGAATGTGCAAATGAAGGTAAATACAGAGTAAGATATCCAGGCTTTTCTGTTAGGTTTGTTGCTTGCTTAATTATGCATTCATTCATTGTCTTTTGACATCTGTTTGTCTATCTAGCTATCTGTATATCTATCTATCATGAGACTTACTTAGCATGAGTGTATTAGAACAGAAGCCAGGCTCTAAATTTGTGCAGAATTGAGCGCCTTTGATTTAAAAGCTCTGATAACTCTGTTTTAGAGGAGAAAAAACCAGATGTGTGAGACTATGATAAAAAATGGCAAATGCTGTGCCCCTGAATCACTGTAACAGTTGCAGAGTCCCTTAGTCTATCGTTCACAGATACCTCACCCTGATACGTCAACCATGCTAGGGACAAATTGCATCTTGCTTTAAGAGAAGTGTTTTTTATAGCTACTTCCAGAGTATCACAGTGGAAATAACAGCAATTTCTGTAGTGAGCCTTCCATCATCCCATGTAATCCCCTCTTCCTTCTCTCTGTTTTTGAGTGATCATACATTTTGCATAGACCATTTGTGCTGGTGATTCTCTATCCAACAGTCAATCTTTTCACAGAGGAAAATTACAGCTTAAGATTTTATTGCTGCACTCACCTGGTGTGGTCCAAAGGTGTTTGTCCTACCTCTTTAGATCTTTTTAGAGGTGCCTTTATTATTATGTGATCTTCCAGGTAAGAACTGAAGCTCGGTTAATACACTTCAAAATTTGTCCCTGTGCCTCATCTTTCATCATGGCTGGGCACAACCAAAAGCTCCACATCAGCAATGGAAAATTTCAAGCACAGAAACTCAAGTAGCGTTTAGACAGCCTGAATCAGGGCTGCAGTATTTTTAATCTGTGCTAAGAGGAACCCAGTGTACCTTGGATACTGCCTCGTTATTAATAAACGTTCAAGGTTGGAAAAAGAGAATCCAAGTAGGCCCAAAACTAGAAGCATCTAAGTGCAGCTAAAAATGCTTCAAAGTGATTCATGTAAAAATCATTGGCTTGCTTGGTGATTTGCAAGTGGTACAACTTTTTGGTCATGCTGGAGTTTTCCCAATTGCGCACTCCCATCCTGATCTTGTAACAGTCACCTCACCTGCATGTTGGTGCATGTATGGGCTGTCCTTACTTGCAAACCAGCTGTTAGGTTTGGGCAGAGAGATAAGTCAGATAGTCTGTCGTCAGATATGATGCCACAAGTGCCTGGAAGTCACTCATTCCTGAGTGGCAGGGCTTCCTGACAGAGTCCTTGTCTTGAGCTGACAGTTCAGGAGCTGCTTGGGGAGGAGCTGACCTGTCAGACCTGGGGAAATTCAGAAAACCCAGCCATGCCACAAAGTCAAAAGAGAGAGCATGGTGATGCATTTGAGAGAAGTGGGTTATTTCTGTGTGATCTGTGAACGCTAGGGCATCTAGGACTTTCTTCTAGGCGCTTTGAAAAAAATCACCCAGAAAAGCCAGTCTATTACCAGTGGCACATATGTAATGCAGCTATTATGGTTGACACAGACATGACAAAGATTTTACCCTCTCATTAGTTAGGAATGATTATGGGGTCATTGTTAGATAAACATTAACCTCATTTTATCTTCTTCTTGGATATACAAGTTGACATTTCTGAACTGTTTGTTAATTTTAATGCAGTGCATGAGAATAGCATACGAAATGCAGAAATCTTTCTTTTCTCCAAGTGTAATTAAAAAAATTTGTTTCAACCTATTTTTAAACATTTTGGTAGTGTTTTTTAAATATCATAATAAAAAAAAATCCTGGAAAATTACTAGAAACAGCAGTTTAGATCAAATCTGTATGGCTAACTGATTTGAGCAAATATAAAAATAAAAACTTCTCTTTCAGACATGTCAGAGATTAAGATGTGACTTTCAAAACTCTTCAGTGGCAACTACTTCAACAAACTCAGACCAGTTAAGCTAAGTGATTGCCTGTATATTGACTCCTACTTGAAGGGAATAACTCCATCTCGCAGAAATCCTTTCTGAATTCCTTCTCCTATTTGTCTTTGTTAGGGCTTGTTTTGTTGAGTGTGGTTCTTATAGAATACAGCCTTTTAGGCTCAGGAGAGGATTCCCTAATGCAGCCACCTGCAACTTTGCATTTTGTGTCTTTTGTGTTGTTTCATTTTCCTAATTCCTACTTGATTATCTGCTAGTTTTGCTTCTACTGTTTTTCTTACGAAGGAATATGTTCTGCTTTGAATACTTTGCATCATTTTAAATAACAAAACCATTTACTTAAAGGCCTGGTTCTCTCCTCTTACGACACTCTGTGAAAGTTGTGTTGCTGTACATCCTGTTTGCTGTTGAATAATGTCTATAACAAATCTTGCTGGCTACCTAATGAGCCACTTTAGGTTATGACTTTTTCTTTGTTTGTTTTCTTTTTTTTAATCCCTAAAATACTAGCCTCACAAAATCAATTTGGGTTTGGAAGACTGGGCTGGGCTCTCTCTTGTGCCACCAGTGAAGAAATCTGCCGTCATGGCAATGCTGTTGAAGAGGTACAAATTGAGCAGAATGGCTCTTGCTCTCCTACCATAGAGGCGGGAGGAGTAAACATGTGCTAGAGACTCTTAACTGAACAGATGTGCTGTAGAGGATGTGCATGTAGGTCCTGAATCTGGGGTTATAGAATATAGAGTGGTTTGGGATGGAAAGGACCTTTAAAGGCCATCTAGTCCATACCCTGCAGTGAGCTGGATTATCTTCAACTAGACCAGTTTGCTCAAAGCCCCTCCAACCTGACCTTGAATGTTTACAGGAACTGGGTCACCTACAAACTTAGGTGCTGCTAATAAACTCAGAAGCAGGATCCCCGTGTGTGGCTCACATGGTGTTACTGCTGAGGGAACTGACTATACATAAAACAAAAATTAAGCTTAGGAAACAGCTCTATTGAGTCAGAAAGCATTCTTTTCCACAGGCAAGGTTTTTTGCTGTTTGTTTAACATGACCCAAAAAGCTTTGTTCCTTTTGAGATTCTGACTTGCTCCTACTGCCTTCTGAGAGGTGGGATTTTGGAATAGGCAAGAAACCCAGGATGCAAAGAGCATGCTGCAAAACATGCTGCCAGGCCTTGATGCTGAAAGGTCTCTCTGTCTTCTTGCAGAGCTGAACATTAATAACTTCCAAAGCAACCACAGCCCAGCATGGAAAAACGGGTCAGTAATTGCACAGGATGCTCTCTGGGTTAATGCTGCATCTTTCTGTGCTCGGCCTGCCTGTGTGTACGGCTACATTTGTGCATGCCTACCGATTCCTGTGCACACGTACCTCCTTAAGAGGACTGCCAGGAGTAATTCTTCTCCTTCAGTCGTTTTGCCTGCCTGTGCTCGGCTCCTCTCACACACAGCCGCTGCCGAGGCATATTGCAGATCTCTGCCCAGCGAGCGTGTGCGTGAGCACAGCTTTGCACTTCTGGTGGTTCAGTGGTGTGTGACACTCTCTGCGTTATGCTCAGATGGCTGTGATTTGATCTCTGATAGCCCTACTCAGACTTGAAAAAGGCATCCACAGTTTCCAGAAAGGGCTCTCCACGGTGCAGAGCACCCGGCCAGCAAGCCGCTTTGCAGCAGAGTTTCCCACAGGAAGGGAGGTGTCAGCACTGACCTTGTGCTGATGAAATCCTTGGCCAATCCTGACAAGGTTTAGCTCCCGGACTATTAGTGGCTGACATCCTCAGGACTCTGTGGAGCATGACTGGGAACAGTATGAACTGCAGAGCCCAGGAGAAGGGAGCACAATTAAATAAATACCCCCTTTTCCTGACACAAAGGGAGAATTGATACCCCTGTCAAAAACCCAAGTGCTGTTACAGCAGTTTTTCATTATAGGCATGTGTTTATTAGCTTTAGTAAAGTGTCAGAGAGGATGCCTATGCAGATTTGTGGAGCAGATATTAAAACATCCTTTAAAATGATTTGTTGTATATGGCTGATGAAGCATGAGGAGTCCAGCGTCCTAAATAACCAATGGGAGCAAAATGCAAAATGCGTCTTTGAGGCTTTATATCACAGATGATAACTTTATCCCCTGTAAAGCAGGGTGTAATCACTTAGCAGATCTAGAAGATCCCACTAAGGCACCATAGTCTGCGTCCTTAAGGGATACTTCAGAGAGATGCATTTAACCCTTTGGTTTGATGCAGACTCAAACCTTCTCTGTTCATCTCAGGCCTCCAAAGGAAACTGCAGGATCTGTTTGGTGAACATGCCATTGCAAATACCTAGCCTGAACCCGATCAGAACATGTGAGCTTGTGATCTCTCTCTCACAAGAGCAACATCAGTCTTTCTCCAACCTGATTACAGGAATAGTCTTCCCCTGACACAGTGAGAAGCACAAGCCCTTGTGACTGCAACATGAGACTGTGTGCTTAAATTCACCCAGAGTGAGAAAGGCAAGGTGTGATGGAAGACATCACCTATGCTGCTGTGTTCACCTGGCTGTTCTTCTGGACTATATTTGATGGAGCAATCAGTATGGTGCTGCTACAGATTTTAGTGGAAACAGTAAGTGTGGAAAATATTTTCTATTGCCAGCACAGCTAAGCTAACTTTACAGTTAAAATCTTGCCTCTCACTTTTTCTGGCTGCTGGGATATAAGCCCCAATCCTTTTCATTTTATTGTTTCTTGTACCTTGTAACTTGAAGTGCATTTGAAGAACAAGATTGAATTGGAACCTTTGAGCAGGAATCTTCCCCAGTCTGAATTCTGAAGAGGTCAGTGCTTGCAGGACGCAGCTTCCTTGTGAAATTAGGTGCACTTAACCCACAAGCTCCTGGGGTTCTGTGCATGCTCCCTGCAGACTCTGCCATGAGCTGCACATCCAGTAATGGGTGAGATCCCTCCTAGCTGGTCAGAGTTGATCTAAATCTGCATAGCTGCTGAAAGGGTAATCCCACACCATCCCTTCACACTCATCCCCTCTTCAGCCATGTGCTTGTGATACCTTGCTCATGCTACGGACACAGCAGCGCAGTGGCTTTTCAGATGGCTCTGGTCTGTGAGACAGCTCACCATCTGCTGAGGGCAGGGGAGGGTGCAGGAGTGTGTAGCTGGAGGTGGAGGGGAAGACAGAGCCAGTTCTCTTGACAGCTATGCAGAATAAATCGGTTTAAAGTAAACCGTGAGCATTCTAAAGGAGTACTGTGAACCGGATTCTAGTGAAGTTAGTTGGTACCTCTCAGCACAAGCTCAGTGCTCCGTGATGTGGGGCTAAGGGCTTCTGCTTCTTCTTGAACCAACAGATGCTGACTAGTTCTGCCTGCTGCTTAAAAGCAGCGTTTTGCTGCACAAGCCGTCATGTCAGCTTTAGAGTCATGGTAATTTCTCCACGGCAGGCAAAGGAACTAGCTCCCAGTGAGGGATGTGGTCACGTCATGCTTCAAACATAAGCTGATTTTGCTCTGAGAGTGAGATACTGCATTCCCTGGCACCCACACACTAAGCATTCTCTCCTTGCGCACACATTCTGCCAGCTTTCTGGTTTGAATCCGCTGTGCTGAGAATAGTGACAGTCTAGTCTTTTTTTCCTAAGATTTGTTCTCTGTGGGGGATCAGCCATTTCCAGCTTCTTCAGAGACAAAACCTTTTTTTCCTTTAATCTTTCAGGGCTGCAGACGTGACAAAGCAGTGGAAGACAGGAAGGAAAATCTGTGCCAGCTTTCATGCAATTATTAAGCCCTGGCTCCAGAAGCTTTACCCCAAAATGTACAGACAAGGCACAAACAGCATTTCACTACACACTGTCTGTCCCACCCAGGTCTGTGCACTGGGCAAAAGGAGTATGGCTTGACTTTGAGCCAGGCTGGAGTTTCAGAGTTTGTAACTGAAATACCATTTCTCCATAGGTGGGACCACGTTATATGGAAAGAGAGGAGACCTGGTACACACTGATCACAAGTGTTTGCTGCAGGCTTACTACGGAATTACAGAATCTTAGAATCGTAGAATACTGGGTTGGAAGGGACCTCAAGAATCATCTGATCCAACCTTTCTTGTCAAAGCACGATCTAGACAAGATGGCCCAGCACCCTGTCCAGATGAATTTTAAATGTGTCTTAGACAGCTGTCCTTTAAAATTACAGAGAGAGTATTTGTTTGGATTGTTTGAGCAGACAGCGTTTGCAGAGCAGAGACCTCTTTTACAGTGACGGATGGTAAGGCCAAAAAGGTGACTGCTTCAGGATGTTGCTGTTGTGTGAAGCAAAGTGATGGTAATGAAAATTGGTTTGTTTTTAATTAGAGCAGTCACTACTGGCAACCATTCCAGTCTTATCTAAGGAATTTGCAGCCAGTCACTACATCTTGGGGAAAAGCAGATCCTCACTTTGGTGGCTCTCCTTTAGAGCTATTCTGAGTGTAATTACTTTGCTCCAGAATGAGGGGTGGGAGGAAACCTACCAAAACGACTGCTTAAGATACAGCAGCCTGGAAGGCATTTTGGTGAACAATTTTCCACCACGATTTGTGCTGCACCATGCTGGACTGTTTTACAGCGATGGACTGACTCTGGCTGGTATTTGACTGAGAAGGCAGGAGAATGGTGAAAAGCAAGGGCACAGCTTTGGTTATTATGGAATTGGTTGGGATGAAGGGATGCTTGGTTCCTGTTCCATCACAGCAGATGTGCAATAGAGGTGCCAATGTTAATTCAGCTCTATAGGAACCGTTCTGTTCAGGCTAATTTACCAGCCCTGCACTAGCTGTCAGTTTCTGGGACTTACATGAACAATAGCATGTGGCACATATTCCACAGGAGGAAAAAAAAATAACAATTCTTCTTTGTCTTAGGCATAACTAGTGACTTGACCTTTTTTTTTTTCCACATTGTAGTTATATACAGTATCTGAACACCATCCTAAAAAAAACCAACCCCAAACCCAAAAACTCTTCTCTGCCAGAAGTTAAATGTCTAAAGGCATCCCCTGGTCAGCAATCATCCTAAATCAATATTGAAAGAGAGAAATAATTAATTGGAAACACCATTCATTAATTAGAGTGTGGCCTGGACCACAACAGCATGGTCTCTGAAGACACAGATTTATTTATATTTGGTTACTAAAGGATATGTGAAAAAGCTAGTGACAATTGCCAGCAATGGTTCGTAAGGAAGGCTGCTTGCTGGTGTAAATGCATTAATTATTGAGACAAATTTAGCTGGCTGGAACACTGCATAAACCAGCAAATGATCTGAAACTTATGTGGAATTAATCGCATTTGCCTTTGCAGATGTCTAGATTCTGAGCACAAGAGCTTTGGAGCAAGAAAATATAAAGACAGCCCTGACTACCTTCAGGTTACTGCTCAGCCAGATAGTAGTTAAGAAAGTTAATTTCTCTTGCAACAAGTAAAATTCAACTGGATGTCACTGTTAGAATTGCATATCGTTCCCTTACGTTATTATATTGTGAATCTGTATTGCAGATACTTAAAAAATCAGAACAGTCAAGTTTACTCTAACCCGCGCTACGTGACCAGCTTGCCAAGAACTTGAAATCATTGTGTAATACCTAGTAACACTTTATTACCATCGCAAAGTGGCTGCTTCTCCCATGATCTTGTAGCCCTTGCTTTTGTAAGAATCAAAGTAGAACATTCCTGTTCTGGGAGATTTTCTGAGGCTGTTCCGTGGCATTGTAGATGAAGCCTGCCATGACTTTTTTTAACCTAAAATTGTATATTGTGTTCGGTGATGGACCTCTTTGTAAAATAATGGCAGAAAAGTGAGGTTTAACGTATGACCTGACTGTGAAATGAATGCAGTAGCCATAGGCCTGATGTTAAACCCCCATCTTTTTGGACTGGTGCGGAGATGACATAGGACCCACTTGTGGTAATGCTGTATTTGCACTTACCCTCACATAGATGTCGGAATTCAAGCACAGGGATTACTGTTACTGATTGCCAGGTGATTTAAAGTTTTCCTGTGCTGTCTAAATTCTTTAAGTAATGTGGCTTCAGCTAGTTAAGGAAGACAAACAGGGATGTTTGAGCTCAATTCAGCAAAGCACTTTAGCATTCATCTAACACTGAGCACACAGGCGAGCTGAATTTCAAGGGTCACGTCGAAATACGCTCCTGAACAGGAGATGGATAGCTCTGTATTCATCTAACCAGCTCTCTCCTTTATAACAGTTTTTAAGTCAGACCCTTTTCTGGCAGATTCTTAGTGAGATTTCAGCTAAAGAGATAGCCACATAACCCACAGGGGAGCATGCCCATCTGGCAGAGGACCTGCGTGAGGCTGCCTCAGCTGCTGTAGCTCTTTAGCAGAAGCAGGCAGCTAATGCTCTGGTTGAGGAAGTTCTCAATTAAATCAAGATTGCTTAGGGAGGCCGGGGAGTCTGCCGTTGGGGGTCCTTAAGAATGACCTCCAGGAATGGTGCAGGTCAAGCTGATCCTGTGTCAGTGGATGATGGACCAGATGACTGCCAGAGGTCCTTTCCCAGGGATTTTGTGTTCCCAGCAGAGCTGTAATTGCATGAATAAAAGGTCAAACATTCTATACCCCAGCGTGTGTGCCCTGTAACGGAAGAGTAATAGGTAACTGTTAAACCAGTTTTTATTGATAAAACACCAACTATCACTTAATATTTTAAACTGTAGGTATGGATTTCACCATAAGATGGAAACCAATAGAGATAAATAACTCATTTTTCAAGCATGCGGGCATCATTTTTCATGACCTGGATAATCTGATCATTAGAATCAGATTGTAAAAAGCAGTTTCTTATGGCCATATATTTTGTGAAAAACACAGATTTGATAGAGAACTTTTATTTCTTTGTTGAATTCACAGTGTGCTCCATTACACTATCTGGTATTTTCAGATTAATTGCTAGGAGGAAGTTATACATTAAGGGAAGAAGAAAGAAAGAGAAGAACCTGGAGAGCCTGATACCTCACATCTCTGATACACAGGGCCACATAGTCAGGACAGACTGACCAAGCAAATCAAGGGTTTATTTTGGAATTAAACGCACTGAGGTAAATGTTTTTAATGATCGGTGGTGATATGACTCACAAAATAATTTACTCCTTATTTCTGGAATTACTGGTGAATGATGTGTTTGTGATACATGCTGACTAAGTGTAGTCATGCTTCTCAGGGACAGGCAAATGACTGAGAAACCCCTCCCTGCTACACAGGTATTACTCAGCTTGCATTTACATAGGAGATATATCTGAAAAGAATGACTACAGCTTTGCTGTATGGAGGGATCTTGAATGCCAGCTGCCTGTTGCAAAAGAAGCAAAACTCCCAGAAGCATTCCTCACTTTGTCTTTTGAAGACATTGATCAACCAGAGTGAAATTACTCCCAACTTGGGGGACAGGCAGTGGAGCCACAGGGAGTGACTTCTCCCTGCCCATCCTCCTGGGCTCAGAAGTCCTCCTTGGTATTGAGTCCATCTCAGTTTGTACCTGGGTCTGAGCCAATGCTCACCCAGCATCCAGACCAGTCAAACTGAGTTCTCACACTGGAGAGGGGCATAGCTGAGGCTGTCTCATAGCTGCTGTGATGTTGTGGGAGATATGAAGGACATGAAATTTGTCCCTGAGGATGAGATGGATGCCTCAGCTTGCTTGCAGAACGTGTTGTGGACGTGGCATTAGAGACATCTCACCACAGGCAGAAGAGGACAGCTGCAGAGCGTGAAGTTTATCTCAGCTGCATCCTCGCCATCTTTCTTGTGATTTAGGGACACATCTTGAGGAAAGGAAAGGTGAGGTCATTAGGTGAGTCAGGGAAAGGATACAATCAAGTGGATTCAGTGTGTGAACACAAAGCATCACTGTCTGTGGCTGGTGAGCTTCCTTCTTTCTTGGAACAACATCTGAGAGCTGAATGAAGTGATTTCCACCCCCTTTCACTTCTGGTGGGCTGACCTCAGAGGAGAGTGGTAGAGAAATCAGCTGGGAGTAACTAACTATTTAAAATGAATTGGAATCATATCTGGGAAACTTCCTGAAAAGGTTACTGGGGAGGGGACAGGGAAACACCCAGGACATTCAGAAGCAGCTAGCTAGCGAACTTAGAAAAGAAACAGCAAAGCAAAGCGGTCTCTCCTCCACTAATCAAGAGAAATAAAGAATTGAAATACCCCCTGGAACTGATGGAAGAATCAGGTCAGGAACAGAAATATTCATGCATTCACTCTACTTGAGGGTAAAGAATTTCCAAACCCAATTTCTTTTGTGGAAACCTGGCTCCCTAAGGCTCTGAACAAGATACAGAGAATGTCCCACTGCATGTGGTGTGCTGGTTCAGGATTCCTGCCAGGGCAATCACTCTCAATAACAAGCAAAGCAAAACCGAGCTGCCAAGTTTAAAATGTTCATGGGAGAGAGCAATGAGGAAGCATGAGTACATTTTCTTCCAAATCAGTCTGAGTGTCCTCACTTGTTGTGCTGTTGCCTCAGACAACACGCGTTCAAAACCAGCTTCTTATTGTTCTAGGAGCTATGCTGATACAGGCCTCAAGGAAAATACACATAAAATTTAAGATATGAGGGAGCAGACTGATATGCCATGGTTAGATTAAACTCAGAAACAGGAGACCACCTCGAGTATAGTGGGATATGATGTCGCAGTGTTTGCAGAGTCTAGATGCGAGGCCCTTCTATGGAGGACAGCCTTCAAGTCTATGCAATACGTGCCATTGGGTCATAGAATGATAAAATTATAGAATAGTTTGCGTTAGAAGGGACCGTTGAAGGTCATCTAGTCTAACCCTCCCTGCAATGAGCAGAGACATCTTCAACAAGATTAGGTTGCTCATGTCCCTTCCTTCATCCCAAATTCTCTCTCTTTTTGATTCTTTACTTTCTGGGGCTTCTCTCCCCCACTTCCTTCTTTTTTCATGATTACCCTTTTCCTGCCAGTCTTCTGGCTGATGTCATCTTATATTGGCAATAGCATTGGTTCAAGTGGAAGGTTATGCTAGATAGAGATCTCCACAGGCCCTTGCAAGCATCACCACTGTGATTCTAGGGGAGTACCAAGTTCTGCTCAGCCCCGGAGTTGCCCTATAGATCTGCGATCCCCTTATGGTTTCGGTGATTTTCTGCAGTGAGGGCAGTTGGTGGCTTTCAACTCTTGACTGCCTCCAGTCAACTCATTGCAACGAACTGGAACAGGCGCCCACACAGACTGATGCAACTGCCCTCTCCCACCTCTTTTGAAACATGTTTTTGGGTGATATTTTCTCTTCCTCCCTATTTTAGCCTCACTGCTGTGTCAAGTAGGCAGAGAGAAAAGAAAACTTTCTTGTCTGTGTTTTGTGTCAACCTGCAAGGTGAGTCTAGGATTATTTACAAAGTTTTACAAGGTATCTCAAAATATTTTAGGTATACCATCTGCATTTTAATTTAAAAAATGTAAAAAAAAAATACAGATAAAAACCAAACACATAAACAAGAAAAAATGTAGTTGATTTTCTGCTACCTGCAGGCTTTATGCTAAAAATCCTGTGTGTCAGGGATGTCTGAGTTCCTCGGGCAATGGGAGTGGTATCTCTGTTTTGACAGCATGGAAATACCTCAGCATTTGTTAAACATGACTGAACATTTGCTTTATCAGATGAGGTTCTCTTTGCAGCATCAACAACTGTTCTAGTTCCCCCTTCAATGTAAGTCTCGATGTCTTCCTCCTGATGCGATGAATCACTCTGTAAATTTGCCAACCCTCTCTCTGGTGAATACAGTGGAGCTCAGGCCACCTCAGAGGTCATGAACTGGAAGGGGGGAATGTATGCACCCATGAACACATGGGCTTCCGTGCCCCAGGAAATTAAAAAAGGATAGCAGCAAACACTGAGCAGCGCTGCTGTCACCAGCACCTGGCAAACATCACCTGTTGATAGCTCAGGAGCTCACATAGAGCATGTTCCAAGGAGGCAGGTCTGGGCAGGAGCAGGGAGATGTCTCCTCAGCCCCAGCGCACCCAAACCTGACCAAGCCGTGACTCAGAGAGCAAACACAGCTGAGCGCTGAAAGCCTCAAGTGGCCTTGCTTCAGTAATACCTGACACTTTGCTTCCCAAGCGGATATAGCAGTGAGGGAACAGTTCTGGGCCCCTCACTACAAGAAGAACATTGGGGTGCTGGCAAGGGTACAGAGGTGGGCTACCAAGGTTGTAAAGGATTTGGAGCATGTGTTGTATGGGGAACGGCTGAGGGGTCTGAGGCTGTTAAGCCTGGAGAAGAGAAGACTGAGGGAAGGTCCTTATTGCTCTCTACAACTACCTGAAAGGAGGTTGTAGTGAGGAGGGGGTTGGTCTGTTCTCCCTAGTGACGAGTGGTAGGACAAGGGGAAATGGCCTTAAGTTGTGCCAGGGGAAGCTCAGGCTGGATATTAGGAAGAATTTCTTTACTGAAAAGGTTGTCAGCCATTGGAACAGTCTGCCCAGGGAGGTGGTTGTATCACCATGCCTGGAGGTGTTTAAGAGCCGGGTAGATGTTGTGCTAAGGGACGTGGTTTAGTGTAGTCAGTAGGGCTAGGACAAAGGTTGGACTCAGTGATCTTGAAGGTCTCTTCCAACTGAAACTGTTCTATGATTCTAAGGCAGGAGAATGCCAAATAACATTTACCTCCTTTTACTATAAATATACTTCCAGAATAGCATGCTACAGTGCTAACATTCCCACAAGAGGAAAACAATAAACAAAACAAGTTATTGTAGGACAGTCAGTAAATAATAACAAGAACAACAGTAATCATAACAATAACAACCAGACAGTACATAATAATAATAATAATAATAATAATGGTAATAATCATAACAATAACTACCCTTTCAACTAATTGTTTATTTTCTCATGTAAATGGGACTACTTTGACCTGACAGAAGCCTGTGTCAAGGAATTATGCTCTTTCATCTAAGGATATGGCTGCTCTCATATTTCCCTGCTTCTCTTTTCTCTGGTGTCCCATCAACTTTATGTGAGGCTGGTGCAGGACACATGAAGGGGATGCTCTAAAGAAAGCCCTCTAATGTCATGGCTCAACTTGGGAAGAGAATCCAGACCCTGGCAGTTGAGGTTGCTTTCTGTGAAAAACAATTCTTGTCTACTTTAATGTTCAAGACATGCTTTATAAACTTAACTGCTCCTCTGGTAGAAACTGTTGAAGATGCACTTCACGTAGGAAAAGACACACAGAAATGACCCCATCGTCCAGTTTTTGTCATTATTGTCATTCAGAGGCAAAATCTCCCTGCCCTCCAGAAAGGCACTGCTTGAAAAATGCAGACTTTCAGGTTACCATTCTATATTCTGAGCTCTTATTAGTGCCCTTTGTGCATGAATTGCTATATGTTGCAAAAAGGAAAAACAGGAGAAAAAAGGCAAACCTTTTACCATTTCTTGCTTTAGATATTTAGCATAATTTCTTATTACTTTGTGCAGAAGTTCTTCATAAAATTGCCTAGCCTGCAGACACAGCATTACAGATGCTGTAAGTGTTAGAGGGTCCACCTGAGAGCCCTGACTCTTCTCAGGGATAAATACTGGTGGAAGAATTGTTTGTAATGAATATCATTCAACAAACCACAACTTCCATTTGTGAATTGTCCGTGAAGAGATTGTAATTTTCTTGAGCTGGTTGCCGAATCACTTCTGGAAATCGTTTTTCAGTAGCAGCTTCTTGGAGAGCAATTTGCTCAGAGCATTTCATATTCAAAGTTTGCATCTTGAGCTATTTTTATGAGGTGTGTCAGTTCGCTGGTAGGATCTGTTCCCTAGTTAGATGAGTGTAACTCCTGAAGCTTGTATTTCTGTCCTAAGTAATCCCAGTTGTGAATATGAATTCTGAAGCCTTGCAAAGGTGTCCTGAAATGTTTGTTTGAAATCTGTTTGAAATAGATTTACTTTTTTACAAATATTGGTAGATCATGGAAAACATAACCGGCAATTTTGAGGCACATTAATTACAGCATTCAAATGAACCTCATGGCTGCTCTAAGCTCCTGTGATCAGGCTCTGTGCTTTCACTGTGATGGCTGATTTCCAATTAGTGTATTATCATCTTAGGTCTAACAGTCCTTGGTAAATGGTATTTTTGAAAAGGTAGGGATAAAAGAAAATGTGATAGAGGTCAGGCATAAGCAGAAAATGTTAACACTAGTGATGAGCAGGTGCTTCATATGACTTATTTAGAATTACCAAGTACTTGACCCTGATATTGCTCAAACACAGTCGTTCTGCTGACTTGGGCAGAGCCTTTCCTGGCATCCTTGATCTCTGCTGTAACAAATTCATTTCTAAACTTACCTCAGCTGAAACAGTTTAAAGGCAAGAAGTTTTCTCAAAATAAGTCACTTGGGAAGAACACCCTGTCCCTAAATACTCCAAGAGACAGTGTTCAAACCAGAGGCTGCAGTGGAGACCCTAATGGATAAAAACAGGAGAAGGCTCGTTAAGACAAGGCTCATGTTTCTATTGGCAGTGTTGTACAAAGTTGTTCCAAAAAAGTTTATATTGCCAAGGATTGTTTTTGTTCAGCCTAGGCTTGGCTCTTCCTCCTCACGTCCTCACAATGACAGCTCATGTTGAAGGTGAGGGAGGGTGGAGTGTGTGGGAATCGGTCAGAGGATTGTTTTCTCCTTACAGATACTTGGTGGTGCTCCAAGCTGTGCAGTGCTTTGGAGGAGACCTGTTCCTAAAGAGCTGAGGAGTGAAGCTGAGGACAAAGGAAAAGTTGGTCCTCTCCTCCCCCTCTCCCAGCATCAGATGCAAAAGGCTGCCTACAAAAATTTGCCTCTTATGGTGAGATAGCTGAAGGAAGGCTGTTGAAAATGAGGATCACAGATTTGTTTAACTGGAAAGAAAAGCAAAGCTTTTTAATACCTGCTACCGTGATCTTCCAGTCATGGAGAAGGAGAAAGAAGGTCTTATCTTTTGGTCACAAAAGAAGTATATACAAGGCCTCAAATAATCCCAGCAAAACCTGTTCAAATAAAAGTTTGCAGAGCACAAAGCTGGGCAAATTAAAGGATTCAGAAAGTCTCTCATTCAGTCAGGAACTAGCTCTCCCTGAGAATGCAGGGCTTCTCTGAATTACCCTAATGAAGACAAGATGCTGCTGGCATCTCTCATCCACCTGGAGACAGACAGAAATAAGCCCAGCACCTTTCCAGAAGGAGCATGTGAAGGGTATGGTGTGGTTAACAGAATAACCCCACTTGTAGGTGACGAGGATTCAGCTCCGAGCTTCTACTAGTGGATGCACTGCTGCTCTTCCTCAGCCTAAAGGTCTGTAGTTACAAAGGCAGACAAATGAACTACTTTAGCCCAGAAATGATTTCATAAATGCATGTGTCTGAGTAATAATTCCCTGTATTATGCCTTCCTCCCACTTGTATTAAGCCATCACGCCTGGGTAATCTAACACTTTGAATTAAGCCCTCCTGCTTTACCCATTCTGTGCCGAGAAATTCTGCCAGCGTTCAGCAAATCGCTGACCCCTATCAAGTCCTTACAAGTACAAAATCATTCACTTGATTTATATAAGTCACCCTACAGGCCAGATTTATAGGGCAGACAAAGTAAATGCACCTGTGTTGATGCAGTGGTAATTTCATCGTGTTTTGTCAGGGGGAGGCTGCTTATAGACAACGACTTTCACAGTGCAGCTTGATGGGGTTTTGCTACAGAACGGTATAGCTGGCCAGCAAGCAGGGGTGAGCAGGAGCAAGACTGGATCTGAAAGTGGCTTTTGTGTCTCTTTTATTCCTAATAACATATATTTTAAAAAAAAAAAAAGTTATATTTTGAAGAAGAGAGGAAAAAACCCCACTCACTGGCAGCATGAGGATTAACAAGGTAGTTTAACATAATATTCGAGGGGAGGAAGTCTTTTTATGGAAAGTACTGTGGGGAAGATGATTGTTTTTGGTTGCAGTTGTTTTCCCTGCCTCCCTGTTGTTCTTTTTTTTCAGTTCTGTAGAACAGGCTCAGAAAGAGGTACAAATCGTATTATTTGTTAATGTACCAGCCTGGTGAGTGGAGAATTTTTTTGTGGTCTGCAAAGAGAACAAGCATAATTCCTGTTATTTGTTAATCACTTCTGTGTGCATAACTCTCAAAGACTGTTTTAAATATTTATCCTCCTTTTCCCTCAAGGATTTGTGTTTGTTACATTTAACTTCTTCCTGAGCCCAAACCTGGTGGGCATAGGGAAGATAACACAAGAAATGATTTAGGGTCTTCAACTTCCCATTTGAAATCTGGAACAGAATCTCAAGGAATCCTTCATCATGGTGAAGTTAAAAAAAAAAAAGTTTTAAGTAAGTGGCTTCATGCAAATGCACCTTCTAGCATAACTAAGAAGAAGCATCACTCCATGACAAGTTTGAACAGTGCTATCTGCAAGGGAATGGACTGGTCACAGAATAAGCCCTGGCTTGTCACAAACTTTTGGTGAACTAATGGCCAGCCTCAATGTGTTGTATTGCAGCTATTATGCAAATCTAGCAATAAATAGACAACCTGGCTTGTTTGGTTCTTAGTCACCTTGTAAGTCTGCCCAGGAGATAGGAAACGGCTTAATGAAATTAACTACAGTCAGACTTTGACTCTTTTTTTATCCCCCTTCCTAATATGACATTACCTGCTTGCAGTACTGTCAAGTTTCTTTCAGTTTTTACATGGTGTAAAGGAACTTTAATTGAGTCATTCTGCATCAATAAGGGAAGACAGTGCGTGCTCAGTGGAAAAGCCCTAGCAAGATTTTGGGTCCCATTGGACCCTAAGTAGGAATCCCTGGATGGAGTATGATTGCATGTGTGTTTCTGTATGATGTGAATCACAAAAAAAAAGCATTCAAATGCCACAATGATTTTTTGGTCTTTTTATTGTAAGTGCTTCTTTCAGCTTGATAAAGTTGAGGGTTGGTTATTCTTCCCTGTGGAAATAACTTTGGTTATTTGTTTTAATTTTTGTGTGTCCTTAATGTCCCACAAGTGTTACATGTGAGATGGAAGTTTTCTTCTATCATCTGATAAGGCTTTGTTTTAAAATGCCTATCATCCAACCAGGGAGGATAAGCCTAGTGACTGAAGTCACCGATTACAAAATCTATATGCTGAATACCTAAAGGTTAAAGCTTGCAAACAGCCAGATGACGAGAAAATATGGTGTGATACTAATCACTAAACACAGCCTGCTTAGGAACGGCATTTTCAGGAATCAGGATCAATCTGCCAATGATTTACTAGCTGTAGAAAGAATTAAATTCATAGCATGCATGATCTGAAGTGAGCGTTTTGATCAATTCAGTAAGTATCAAAAGTGCTTCCCATTGGCTACAGAGGAAGGAGGAAATCAAAGCCACCTATGTGTTTCACATAACTTGGATTTTTTTCCAGTTTAATACTGACATCGAAAGTTTGCCAGACAGAGCCAGAGCCTTATCTATAGCCATGCATTACACACAGTGAAATGCTGGCCCCACTGAATCTGGTGACAAAATTCCCACTCATTTAACCTCGTGTCAGGGGACTGATTTTTATTGACACACCGGGGAACAATTAATTATTTACCCATCAGTCTGAGAGAGCATTTCAAAAGATTGTATTTACAGTGCTGTTCTTTAAGAATCAGTTATCCTGAGGCCTGTGATACCTTGTACAGTTCCGTGCTTAAATACATTCCACTCAATTAGCTCATGTTTTTATTCAAGAGAGGAGACGGACAGGTCTCTTCAGCCGGCAATGCTTTCAGAGAGTGTCAGGCCAAAGGGAAGCTAATTAGAGGGAAGAGGGAAAAATGTGGAAATTACTGTTTGCAGAGGGCACTGTAGGGAAGAAACTTTGTTGTGAGCAGCTCTCTCTCCCATTAAACATGCTGAAGCTGTACTCTTCTGACCATAAGATTAATGATGACAAACCAAACATTATACCCATGTCTCAAGGGTCACAAGAAAACTTCTTCTTTTATCATCTGTTTCTCATTCTGCCGGCCACCAAGATATTTACTGAAGAATTAGTATATATCCAGGTTTAAGTAGATTAAACTAAAAACGTGCCACTGTTTACTAGATACATCTGCTCTCATTAGTATAACTTGTTGCTGTTGGCATGAAGCAGTTTAATTAAAATGACAGCATAGTTTTCTTGGAATCCGTGCCTGGTCCCAACGGGGCTCCTCAGACAGATGTGAACAACTGGTGCCTGCTGTGTTGGCTGCAGAAACCAGAGCTCCCCGCTCCCTGTCACCCCTTCAGGCAGTCTCTCCTGGAAAGGACAAGGAGAGTACAGCACTTCCACTTACATTAGATCTGTCTTTTTTGTTTTGTTTCTTTCCCAATTTTTCTTCAACAGGTTTAATCCAACTCATCCCATTAATGCCTATGAATGTTGTACTAGTGGCTTAGATGTGGGATGCTTTGGTTGGTGAGTTACCAAGGCAGATAGAGGCCCTCAGATGATGCCGGTACCGATTCCATAAAGAATGAAGTTAACATCTGCCAAATTCTGAAGGAAAGTCTGGAGGCACCATCTCCCTTGTTGCACATGTGGCTGTCACAGAGCAGTTTCTCTGAGTTTTGTGCCCCAAAACTCAGGTGGATTCCAGAAAAGACTTGGAAGTTATGAAAGGTCGCTGAGTTTTGAGATGATACTTGGCAAATGTACTCAGGGATTTTTTTCCTGTAGTGACATAGATTAGAAACTGGGCTACATCAGGAAACTACTCTGGCACGTGAAAGGCATGAAAGTTTTCAAAGTACCTCGTCAATGTACACACACTTAGGATAAGTCAAAACCTGGTGGCCAAGCCAGTTCTCTGGGATTTTGAGCCAGGAATAGGACTTGGGACATGCCCAAGTGAACCAGCTTCCCTAGCCAGGAGCCAGTGTTTTCCTGTTTTCCATAGACAATCCACTCTAGCATCCAGATATAAGCATCTGAATTGTGAATGTGGTAGACCAAAGCTCCCCAGGATGGTCAGCAGAGAGGGAAAGATTTCCTCGAGGAGTCATTGGAAGAGAAGACCCTTAGGGATCATCCCCCAGCACCTTTTCTTGTTATAATTCTACTAAATAACATAAGTGTTCCATTTTAACAGGAGAGTGATTCAGTTTTCTAATAGCGTGGGAGGCAGCCATGTCTGACTGACAACACAATTTCTGCACCTCTCTCTCAGCTCCACCTTGAGCTAGTTCTTGGTGCAATGACATCATTTTGAAGGGGAAGACGCCGTCATCTCTCAGCTGCTTTTGATATGAAAGAAAAAGAAAATCAGCCACCTACTCATGCAGCAAATGGAGTAGCGTGGTTAAAGCATTTAATAACTCAAAGCTTGTGGTGAAACATGAGACCTCTGATTTCCGTTCTTTCCAAGGCAAAATGCACAATTACATAGATAAGTGTTTTCTGAGGTTCTTTCTGAAAAGTGACCATCCTGCCCCCTCGCTGGGGCAGGAGCAGGAGCCAGTCCCTGGTGTGCAGGGGTTCGCTGTGCAAACAAACGGGGATGCATCACTTCACCCAGAGTACTATAGTGCACATCTGAGATGGAGAAACTTTCTCTTTCATAGGGGCTGAACAGTAATTGACAAAATAATTAGACAAAAGCAAGAAAACAGAGATGGTGACAGAAGTATGGACCCCCGCTTGGAGTCTCAAGGTAGACCACTAACAGACTTGGAGTTACAACCAGCAGCCCTTGATGGCCTCACAGGTCCAGAGGCCGAGGCCTTGCTTGCCTCTTCAAACCAATGGTCTGTTTTACCTGCTTTTGCTTCAAAGAATCTTCCTCACTACCTCCTCCTCAGTTACCTGCATAGATAAGCTATGAAGGGGAGCCAGAGAAGAGTCTGCAATGAGGATACGTTTGTGTGGATGAACACACTTTCCACATATAAATGTAATAAAGGGAAAATGCTACATAAATTCACTTGCTGACTGCTTTGCTCCAGTGCCATGCCTCAAGAACAATCACCCAAACTCATCCATGTGTGAAAATTGTAATACTGGAAAAGGGTCCTGTGTTTGCTATTTGTGATATTTCTTTAAAACAACTTTCCTCTGTAAGTGGATACAGAAATAACTCTTCAGATTATGGATTGGAGCAGGGAGTTGTATTTGTTTAGTGGTGTAGCTGCATTGATTGGCATCCTCCTGCTCAGGAGAAATGTTTTTAACCAGCCAGAACAACAAATACTGCTGCAAAACCAACGCGGGTTACATTGAGAGCATTCGAATGTAAAAGCAGCTAGGTGTTTCAGGAGCCAAAACATGATTATTTTTAAGTGGCTGTGGTTGAGAAGGGTTATTATTTATTGTTTGAACATAGCAGCACCTACTGGCACCAACCAGAAATCAGGACACACAGAATCATAGAGTGGTTTGGGTTGAAAGGGACCTTAGCAATCATCTGGTTCCAACCTCCCTGCCATGGGCAGGGACACCTCCCACTAGACCAGGTTGCTTAAAGCCTCATCCAGCCTGGCCTTGAACATTTACAGGGTGGAGGCATCCACAACTTCTCTGGGCAACCTGTTCCAGTGTCTCACTGCCCTCACAGTAAAGAATTTCTTCCTAATTTCTAATATAAATGTACCCACTTTCAATTTCACTGTGGTATAAAGGGTAATGAAAAAGAGGCTTCTTCCTCCCTGAGTGGTTTGAGTTTGGGCAGGAGGCAACAGGGAGAGTGTTTGGATACCACGAGCACAAAGGAAGAGCAGGAGGGGATGGGAAGATTGGTCTGACCCCCGCTGGTTCGATCCAGCCATGCTGGGCTGGCTGCGACGTGTCGGACAGGCTGAGGAGCCTTATGGAGAGGACGAGGTGTGATAACACGTTGTGCATGTTTCTGGGTGGGAGGACAATGAAAGCTGGGGGTGTGGTGGGAGCTGGAGGGATGTCAATGTCTCAGTGGCATGTCACACTTTATAAGAGAGGAAGGTGAGGAGGATGCATGGAAGGCTGTGGGGGTAAAGGAGTCACCGGTTAGGAATATAGTGTGGGATAATGGGATGGGCAGAAGTGTCTGGAAAGGGACAATAGCATTTTCTCATCCCAATGTACTGAACTGGTGGGGGGAAAGAAAGTGTTTATCAGGTTTTGGTTGGTTGGTTTGTTGTTTGTTTGTTGTGGGGTTGGGGTTTCTTTTTTGTTTGTTTGTTTTTTGTAATGAGAAGGCCTTTACAGAAAACCCACCTTGGGAAAAAACCTGAAGATAAGCTGTTTGGCTTGGTGTCTACCAAAAAGCCAAGATGGTTGTGCCAATTTTACATCCCGCCTGCAGGGTGCAGGGTACCTTGGCAGCATCCTTTGCCACCCAAACCTATGGGCAAAAGGCACAGAGTGCAAGTGGACATTGGTGTCCCTCCTCTTTCTTCCCCATCCTCACTTCCCAAAATCCAGACATCTACCCCTGCCTCCCTGAAACCAGGAATTGCAGAGAGATCTGAGCTGTTGTGCAGGCAAGTGCAGAACTTCTTTTGCACTTTCTCCTAAACTTGGCGGCAAATCATTCCATTCTCTGGAAAGCTTTTATAGATACATCTTCCCTCCCCCTAGAGAATAACATTGAACCTTCCACAATAGTTTGATTTTTTTTTTAATCCGAACAGCAACTGGAAATTATCCACAAAAGTGATTTTCTTCCACACAGAGTTTAGTTTTCTTCCATAAGAACATTTTTTTGCTTAGAGCATCATTCTCATGGAAAACTTTGTGGCCCTGGTGGTAAAAGTGCAGTCAAGAAAATTATTTTTGCAGCAGTATTTTAAACATTTAAGGTCAAGAAGAGCTTTGTCTAGGCCAGGAATCAAGGAAAATGAAAAGTAGTTAAAATCTGCATTCAATTCCATTAAGAAATCTCTCTTTTACAGCTGTCTCTGTAAAATGGCTCAGAAATGTCCAGGGAAGTTCTATCATTTCTGGTTTCCATCTCAGACTGAAAGCGAAACAATCAAACAGTTTTACAAGAAATCTTGTTCTCATGAAGAGATTTCAATTATTTCCTATATTTTCATCCTCATGACGTTGAGGCAAAAACCTCCATTTTTTGTTCCTTTTTTCAACTGAAGCCAGACTCAAAACCTGGTGAGGTTTCCCCATCACTAATTAGAGTATGTTTGTGAAATTATTTGCTGTGAAGGTGAAATGTAGTATTAAATTAAAATCAGCTGCATCAAGGACAACTCTCTCCTGCCTTGACAAGTGCATGGAGTTGGTGCTCTGAAGGATAGTTTTTGTATTGTCACACTGTTTTTCTAAATGATCCAAAAGGGTGCAACAGAAGAATTGAAAAAAAAATAATTCTAACTTGGAAAGAAAAAGAATCTAATTTTCTATTTCATCATTTCATTTAATTCTGCCTGCATATACAGGGGAAAATGCTATTTTTCCTCTCTCTTGCCAGGAGAGATGCCAGGTAAGGACAACCCTTATTAGCACTTTGCTGGCAGGATGCAGCGTGCTGTGGAGCTTGGCTGTTGTGCAGGGAGTAGAGAAGAGATGTGTGGGTGTGTGTGCACTGGGCTCATTCTCTGCCACTCTGGCCAGCCCTCCTTGGGTGGCAACAGGGGTTTCTTGGCTGCAGCAGAACCTACACTGCTTTGCCCAGCTGGACTTACCCTTCTTCCTTGAACCAAATGTGTTCTGCTCACAGGACCTGCAGTTCCTGAAAGCTGGTAGAGATGCTCCAGAGATGAAATGGTCATTGCTTGACAGCCGTCCTTGTTTTATTAAAAAACCACTTTGTAGTATTCATTGACTGCACGTATGGTTTGCCTGAGGGAAAGCCCAGCATCAGTGCAGTATTTCCACTCTGAAACCAGCCGTGTGCAAATCGAGGTAGGCAGCTTGTTCTCCATGTACTGCCTGCAAACTGTACACTGAGAGCATGAGCAGTATTGCTGAGCTCCTTCTAAAAACTGAATGTCATATTTCCGTATTGAGAGTTGGGTTGGCTGGTCTCTTGATCGTGAGCCGTTTAAGATTTATTCATGTATGACAGAACATATCTTCAAAGTTATGGATGATTTTTTGCTGTCTTGGTGATTTTTCAAGCTGTGCAAAACATGGTTACTTGGGTTTTTTACTTCTTAGTGTCAGGAAAGCTTTCTGAGTAGCAATACCTGGTGGCTGTGAGTTCATGTTAAGATATTTCAAATTAAAAATAAGTAAGATTGTTTAAACACAGAAAAAATCTTACAACAGTAAAGACTTTTCAATGCTCACCCTTTTAAAATAGCTACTGGATGGGGCCAGGTAGGGTTCCTGAAGTGTTTGGTCTGGAATAAAATTTTGGAAGGCTGAAGGATTCGTACTTTTAAAACCTCTGAATATTACACAGGAAAAGCTGTCTGGCTTTTCTGTGTGCTGCTAACATCACTAGCCTCTGAAAGTGGCAAAAGAAATGCAGTTTCCCGCACTCAGTCTGAAAATGTCATAAGAGAAGTAAACACAAATCACTTTGTGATTATTATTTTTAGAGTGGCAATTAAAAAAACCCAAAAAGACACAAGAAAAACAACCCCTCCCCCCAACAATCTGTGAGCTAAATTCCCCTGAAAGTGGCAAACATTGATCCCAGTGACACAAATTATTGTGAGTTTGGAATGCTATCAGTTACTCTCCATTACTACCTGAGGGCTTGCTGCTACAGTGCTTAATAAGCCAAATCCTAAGATGCCCTTTACATTTGTGGGTAAGATCAAAAACAATTAAGGAGCAGAGGATCTGTGGTGAAAGAAGGACATGTGCAATAATGGTAGGTTGGTTTTTTTTGTAAATCAGGGTCACGTTGTTCAAGTACTGGGATATTTGACCAGAAAATGGGCTCTGCCCAGTGCCACCCAGGATCAGAGTCCTATGGAAAACCAGCTCTCCCTTGCTCCCACTTGCACTGCAGAGCTCTAACTCATGGCTGCAGCTCACCAAGAGACTAGCTACAGCAAGTAGGCGCAGAGAGGAGGCAAATGACCTCACAGCCTTTGAAACTTCTGAGATACTCTTCTACAAGAGAGATAAATTACATATGTGGACAAACTGTTTTCAAACATAATTACCTGTCATATTAGAAGCACATCCCCTGTCTCTAACCCTATCCTTAGTTTCAGTTTAGCTCCATCGCTAAACCAAGGTACTCTGTTGGCACCTGATGATACAAATCTTCTCCTCAGTAGGGTGAGATGAAGTATTGTTGTGACCAAGCCTTCTTCACCCACCTCTTGTGAACCTCGCCATTTTTTCCTAAACTCCCAGTAATTTTACAAAATCTTTTTTCACAGCGTGGATGTCAAACTTCTCACTGAAAACTGAACTATCCAGAGATGGTATGTGATGTCACCAAAGTTAACTTTCTCAGACATACTTGTCCTGAGGAAGGCAGCATCAAATTTCTTTATGACCGGACTTATTTTCCATAAACTCATCTTGATTGCATTAATTATGCTGCTATCTGTTAATTATTTCCTGATTTTCTCCCATATCAGATTTTGCGTGCAGTCAATTTCAGATGAACCATCTGATAGTTATGCAAGGTTTTATCAGCGGCCTTTTTCTACACTGTTATAATAGGATCTCCCAGGCTTTGTGACTCTGAGGACTGTTATAAACTGAGGCCAGTGGCTCAGAAAGTTGCTCCACAAATTTTCTTAGAAAGGTGTGATCTGCATTATCTTGGCCTGCATATACGTTTGGGAAAATTCAGCCTTCATACATAAGCTGCTCCACACGGAGCTCACCGTGACTAGCTTCAGCTATCTAAAAGCCAACATCCAGCCAAACTTGTCAGATAGGCTCTCTCCAAAGTCAGTGGAGAGCAGAAAACATTGGCAGGGGTGGTTCCTGCCATGCAAAGGGAGCAGAGGCCTCTGCAGATGCCTATCTGTCCCTACTGATGAAAGAAAAAGTCCAGTTGACTCAAAGTATGTGGTTGCTTGCTGAGGTTTTTATGTGTGAGAGGTAGGTTATGCCTTGACCTCATGCTCCGCATCCCATAGGCTGCACCCAGAGGATTCGGGATCCCCACCCTGTGACTGAGACAGTCACCAGACTATGACACTTTTCTGGAGATTTCTTTCTCAGATACGTTCTTACATGACTCACCATGTCTTGCCAGCTATCCATAGCACTAGTCACTGATACTACCACCTCCCCACAGTGATTTTAGTTCCTCTAAACCTAGATTTTGTTTTATCACCACTTTTCTCTGTTTCTTTTATAAACTTACTTTGCTTAAACCCAAGGCTTCTCAGCCTGTAGAGGCTTCTGTACAGATTTCTCTCTGATAGCACACCCACAAGCACCTAGTGTTTTTCAGTGTGCTGGAGAGGTCTGTTTTAAAAAATTAGCAGAAAACAGTGATTTCCAGCACATTTTCTATCAGCAGAGTATTGTCTCTCTGTAAATAACTGCTCTAAGCAGGCAGCGCTGTGGTCAAACAACGTCTCCCTTGCCCATCTCAGCCCGCGTCGTTGCCAGTCCCGAAGGAAGTTCTACAGAGAAAGTGGCCTTTTGTCTCCTCCTGAACTGTGTAGTTTGCATAATCTGGTTAAATAAAATGAATACACAAATGCACAAATAATTGTGGGTAAAATGGTAGTATAAGTAAGGCTGAGTGGTCTGTCTAATCTGACAACAATGTAATAAATCGTTTATTTGTGTACACTGGAGCAACTCCTTGGGACTGTGGTCTATTCCTGTTTCCCAACAACGCTGTTATTAAAACAACGGGCACTGTAATTACTGTGATAAAAGGGCATTATTGCTTCAGTTCTTCATCTGGCCCATGTGCAAAAGGAAGAGGTTTTCTTTATAATCTCCCCACAGAAGGAGCACAGGGACCAGAAGGCTCCTTCTCCCACTGGCTCTGCCTGCACAAAAGATTTCTCCACACCGGAGGCTGCAGTGTGAGAGCCTTTGTCTTAAATGAAAGGGCATAATACAGGCCTTCTGCCAGCACTGGCTATGAATGAAAGCAGAGCCTTTATGTACCAGCTCACTGCTGAACTGCAGACAATACTGTAAAATCTGTACTCCTCGATTACCTCAGCTGCCTTCGCATCACTGAAGTGCTGCTGAGCCTTGAAAAGGGGCTGTGGGCGCCGGGCTGGAACTTCACAAAGTCTGTGTCAGTAGGAGAGCAGAAAATCTGCTTGTCCAGCACGGCCGTCCTGGTGAGAATGAGGAGGTTGGGTCGGGAGGTAGATATGATTAATACCTTGAAAACAGGCACTCCGGCTATTTCTGCAGCTGGGCCGTTTCATACTGGCAAATTGCATTTCAGATTCTCGCCAGTTTGTTTTCTTGTGAAACCTGCTATTTGGCAGATTGCTTGCTTGCTAAGAGCTGGCTGCCCAGCTCTTGTAGTACCAGACTACAAGATAGCTGTGAGGTGAGCATTTTTGCACTGGCCTTCATGGAAAACTCCCCAAATGAGCCCAAGTGCTTGTGGAAAACGTGTGAACATAGCTTATAGAGCCAAAAGGCCAGCTACTGCAGATCAGTGTCTCTGCCTTCAGCAGAGCTGCACTGCCTGTCACCCTGGAGAGGCTGAGCTGCAGTCCTGCACATGCTTCAAAGTGCTCAAGCGGTTGCTTAAACCCTCCAGGTTGCCTAATCTGGGACAACCTGCTGTCCGTAAACCACTTGCCTTAGGGCTCTTACATCGTGAAGGACCGATTCTGTTAAGGACAGAGGGAAGCGTTCTGGCTGGCTGTAGTGGTCATCAAGGAGCGGGAATGCTGGCAGCAAACAAAATCCTCCCCAGCTGCCTGATGTGAGTGACTGCTGGCTGAGCGGGGAGAGGGGCACACAGTCTGATGGGAATTGCAAAAGAATATCAATAAGCTGTTGCGACGGCCACTGCTATTGCCAACACCCTCTTTTACAGAAATGTTTACCCCATCGCAAGCATAACTGATGTAAATTGAATGTGTCAGGCTGAGTAGAAACACCTACCCCCCCCTCCCCGGAGCTGCTTTCCCCTTGTTTGACAAGGTACAAACAGAAAGCCCGTTCACATGTGAGTGGAGAGTACCAAACATTGCATCAAAAAGCAGAAGCCATCCTGTTACAATCTGCTGCTTGTCAGGATTTGACAGCGCTGTGAAATATAAATGATCTCTGAGATAGCAATGCCTGCCTCAGTCACCAGTAAACAACTCCCCTCATTAAAGAGAGGCTTTAGAAATGACAGCACCAAATTGTGTTAATATTTTTATGAAGCTCTTTCCAGCCAGAGATCCTAAACCAAGGTTTGCCATTCATTTGCCAAAAAACATTTCTTTGCAAGCAGAGGCAGAGTGGCCTCACAGTTTAAAAACTGGTGCCGTTAAACAGGCTCCAGTTGGGGCAAAAATGGACCTGTAAGAGAAGGAAATGTGAAGGAAGAGATGGATTTTTACTAACACTCCTTTTTTTCTTTGGAATATCATTTGTAACCTTTTTTGAACCATAGATTGTCTTTGGTTCTGAGTTTGTTCAATGCCTAATTCAATATCCCTAGCCATGACAGTAACTCATAGGTCCTATCCTGCAATACAATCTTGCTAATGATTATAAATGGCTGGATCTGAAACTTGCTTGATCTGAAACTATATCCTACTGTTCAGTGCCCTCTGCAACCTTGTTAAGAGAACTGATTCAGAAACAGCCCTTGGGAAAGACTCCTGAGTCATCCTGCCTCTCTCTTTAGCATTTGGATTTTCCTTGGAGAGTTTTCAGTTAGGTTTTTGTCTTGATTTTGCTTATCTTTAAGATCCACTGAGATTAGAGTCCAAGAGAGAATGGCTGCAATGAAATCATTACAGATTCCACCTGCATCCTACTCTGAGTCAGAGAGAAATTAACAGGATAATACAGGCTGTACGTATTTCTCAAGTTAGAGATCCCTGAGATCAGTCCGTGTCAGAAATAGTACTTGTAAGAACGGGCTATAGGCAGTGACAGATAATACTTCATGAGATTTTCAAACTTCTTTTTTTTGGAGGGAATGAAAATATTTAATCTTCTTCTTGTGAGCAGGCTTGCTCTGAGCTTCTTTTATAGTAACATTTACCACTGAAGTTTCAGTTTCTCCCAGGCTGTCTTGCTCCCACCCTCCAAAAAAGGTGTGGGCTCCTCTTATGCAGAGCTCTCCCTGCACCTGCCCTTGCACAGGAGCATCATGGCAGTGACACCTTCCACCCATCACTTGCTGAGAGCGAGGTCCAGCGCAGAAAACTCTCTGTGTCTTTAGTGGGACAGTGAAAGTGACTTGTGCTTTGGGCATGCCCCATCAGTCCTGAATGTCATATTTTCACTACATTGTTCAGTTGCTTGTCTGGGGGAGGTTTTTCCTTTTCTGAAGATTTTTCATACACCCGTTCACCTGTTGGTTAAGTTCTTCCAGAAGGTGATAGATAATTCTCCCTCTTTCTCCTCTTCCTCTCAGAATGCCATCTAATGGCCCGTATAGCTGCCTATAGCCATGTTAATACAGGTTTGTTTTTTTTTTTTTATAAAAAAGATGGTATCTACTCCTGGATCTGAAAACACACTCCTCTTTGTGTTCCCTTCAAGTTAGACATGTAACTTCAGACGAGAACTTCAGATTAATTGTTACCAAGTTTTCTACACAATGAAGAAAATATACTTGATTGTTCTTACAGCACAAATATCCCAAATAACCCAGCTTTCATATTTACAAGCATAGCATATGGATGCTAAGTGCAGGAGTAAACACAGTGTTGCACAGCAAAGGAAGACACTGGTCTGATACTGTGTCCACCAAAGCCTGATATATGATGCAGTTGTGTACGTGTGTGTGTCCAATTAAACTTCCGTTTGGAAATGTTTGGTTATTATCATGTCCAGGAGTTTTGAAGAGCTACTGATAAGTTACACCTATTGTTTCTATAAAGAGCAGGTGTTCAGTTCTGTTAAATAGCTTTCACCTGATAAGGGGTTTGGGTCTCCACTAGCCTGCTGATGAGACAAGATCATTTCCTTTGCAGAGGTGTAGAGATAAGCAAGACTCTCACCGTGACAAAGAATTTTGATTTGCTGCATATAACATTCACGTCCCTTCTGCCAGATAGAAACAACACGTTGCCCTTGCTGTGTCACAGCTGGTGTCTTGAGCAAGCACTGAGTGGGTGAATCACTTGGTTCACATTGGGGGAAGGCTTGAGTGTAGAGGATATGCTTATCTAAGGAAATTGTCACTCTCAGGGTGTGATTTTAAGGATCGGTTTTCACCCATGGGAGTTGTGCAAGTGTCCCGTCAGTTTTTTAGGTAAATGAGACAAAGCAGGGCTTCTTGGAGGACATACACATAATTAAAGGCATTGTTCATGCACATCTGCAAAACCTGTATTATAGCAATCACCTTGACTTTCAACTTTGAATTTAGCTGGCACCAGAAGGACTGTGGGGCATCCCCCACAGAGGACAAGGAGCTGGTTGGCCTTCAGGGTACTGAGCAGTGAGAGGGTCCTCTGCCACACAGCTCTGTGAGTCAGCCTCAGAGCCAAAGGCAAGTTTGGGGAGGATTTCCTTGCCTGCCTATGCTGGCCGGGCTATCCATAGTTTGCCACAGGCTGGGGAGGAGGATGCCCACATTTTCAGCATCCTCCCACAGACTTGCAATGCATCCCCTTCATGAGAAGTTGCCAGTCTCTGGCTGTTTGGAAAACACCAGGATTGTATTAGACACTACCACAAACAAGCAACGACTATTTCCTACATGTGGATGTATTTTGTTGTATTCCTAGTGCATAGGATTGCTTGCCTCGGTCTGTGTTCACTATTCCTCAGCTTCCCACCCTTGCTCTCACGATTAATGAGCTGTAATTAGGACAATAACTACAACTATTCTGATCTTTTTGCAACTGGCATGTTTTCTAATAAGTTGTTTTTTTTTTTACTTACTTAGTTTGAAAACAGATGCAGAGTCCTGATACATTTAATCTGACAAGGAAGTCACAGCTGTCAAGAGCTATACTAAGGTGTGAATGAAAAGCTTATGCTGACAGAGGAATCCGGACTCATAGCTCTGATTTCTTTGGGCAGGTTTAACCGTAGCCTGCTGACAACAGTTAGATGTTACACAAGAGCACATCTACTCCAGCTCCTTGCCACGTTGCTTTTCTTAATACTATGTGGTTGTTCTTTTCTTCTGTCTATTTTTAAGATGAGGGAAAAAACCATCCAGAAGCAAGATGGTGACTTAGAAAATGCAGCCTGCCTGAGCTGAGGAAGCTTTCTCTTCAGAAAGGAAGGACTGATAGGGCTTGGATAACATTAATTTAAGTTCCCAGGGGAACAGCCTGACATTGTTCATTGCAACGTCTCTTGAAAGTTTTATTAAGCCAAAACAAGAAGTATAACTTACAATGTCTTTCTCACTACAGCTTCCCTAAATTACCTTGTGTTGATCGGTTCATGCTAGCAACTGGGTTTTGACTCGGTATGAAGTGGAAGATACTTACTCTGCTATGAAAAGACTATAGCAGAGCACTTGGCAAGTTATGGACTTGAAAGTGATAGTTTTAACGATGGTGTAGCTCGCTTTTGGCTCCATGGAGTGGATGGAAGATGCAGTGCTGTATGTCTGAATGAAACTGTAAATTCCAGGCTTACCCTCCAATTCTGCAGCACTGATCTTCTTATGGAGGAACGGGAGTCAGCCAGCCCCTTTTAAGTTGAAAACCCTTGTGTTTATCCTGTGTCTATGGATGAAATCCAAGCCTGACTGTCAGTGTCGGTGGCTGAAAGGTATATAGACTGAAATTCCAGCTTATTGCTTACTGAAAGCACCTTGGGGACCTACATTTTGGAAGTCGCCGAACCAGAATGTGCTTTTTTTTCTTCATGCTGTACTAGAGGCAGTGGGAAATGTGTCCCTCAGGGCACAGCTCCCTTTTCCCACCTTTGGGACACACATGTAGGGCAGTGCAGGCCCTACATGGCAGGTTACATGGCAGGGAGAGTCAGAGGTCACTAATGCTTCCCACAGCTTGGAGCCTGAGAAGGACGCAACTGCAAATATCTGTGAAAATGGGAATGTGGGACAGTTGTCAAGCCCTTGGTTGAAGCCCATCTTACTGTGACATGGTTAAAAAACTTCCCTGAAGCTGTCCAGACTGTAATCTCCATCAAACAGAGCAAATGCTGCTATTCTGGCTGGATTGTTACATCTGTGTAACAATAATACTCATGTATATTTTTTAAATACCCAAATACTGTTTATACATATCACAGAAAATAATAAATGTGTGTGAGGTTAACTCTACAACAGACTTCTAATACACCAGCAACTGAGTGTATAAAAATACACCCACACTCTACCATTGCTCCTTTAAAACAACATTATTTTTTCTACAAAGCCCAATTAAACCAACAAGAATTCCACCAAGAATAGAAAGTTCTTTCTCCTCAGACAGCTAATATATCTCGCTTAGTCTTTTGAGAGCCCTAAAAGCAAAATTTACTAGTTTGTTTTCAGTAACACTCTTCTACAAGGGAGAAAAGGAATAATTTATTTTTGATTCATAGGAGAAGTGCCTAAGCAGAGGATCACCTGCTGGTATTTTGATGACTATCTTTGTGGAATATATTATGACCTCTAATTAAGTAAGCCTTTTCACAAGTCTATAAAGTGCATGGTTCAGTGGTGGAACCTTTTGCCTGTGGATGGAATTGGATCAAGCATGTATCAAGACAATTATGTGTGTAAAAATCCCAACCAGAGCTCTTACAGTAGACACCAGATAAGGTTTCAAAGAACATGATGTGTTCAAAAAGGGATTTGAGAGGAATTCATGCTTTTCTAGTTTTTTCCTCCCTCCCTCCCTCCCTCCCTTCCTTCCTTCCTTCCTCCCTCCCTTCCTTCCTAAAAAAAAAATAAATAAAAAATAATCTCAGTGCATCACAGACATCTTGTCTAAAACGCCACAGCGATCTGGCATATTGATGCATAGTGAAATGAAGATCATATGCTCCTGCTTTCGCCTTTTGTTTTGGTCTGGACAACACTGGAATAATGTTCAGTTGCATTAAACCAGTACATTTGGACTATCACCGTAAATAAGATGCACTATACATGTCAAAACAAGTTCTTATGTAATACAGATCTCTGTGGTTTCATTTACCAGTAACACCCTTCATAAGTCATAACAGGGAATGAAGCAATCTCTGTGATATGGAAATTTCTTCTCAAGTGCATAAATTATGTCTTAATGCTTCAATTGCTGGAAAAGTGGGACAGTCCCACAGGTCACCACTTCCATTCCAGTGATAAGATTTGCAAATATTAACAATGATTTCTGTTTTATGGGGAGGGTTAGCTTTACAGACATGAGGGGTCCAGTTTAATTGAACATCAGGAAAGAAAAGCCTGAAATGTAATAAATGAGCAAAATCAAGTCATGAAGTCAGCTTTACTTGGCTTGTAGTTATTTTACAAACTCCCCCAATTGTGAAGGGCGAAATCACATACTCAGCTCCAGCCTCAGATCTTTGTGCCTTCACCTTCAGCCCGGTCCCCACGATGGGGACTCGTACACACACGTGACTTGTACAAAGGAAGAGATGATGCCATAAGCTTGCCATGTGCTCTCTGACCAGTTGCCTCTCCTAAAACTTGTGGACGTGTCCTTGACTGAAAGCTGCCTTCCTTTTTGTAACTTGGCTCTCATACATAGGTGTTTTCACAACTGATTTCCCCTGGAATTATGGTAATTCAGTGTGTCTCAACACTAAGACAACTATAGTTCATCAGGAAGATTTCTGAACCTCCAGAAATACAGGCAGATTTGCTTCGCTGTACTCATTTCTCCTTGTTTGAGCACTAAAAACACATTCAGGAAGCCTCTTAAAGTCATACAAATAACAGTCATTGAAATGGAAAGCAGCAAAATTATGAATATTGTATAATGCAATGTTAAATTACAAATAAATGGAACATCTGGGGCCAGATGTTGCTGTTGGATTCCTGTGTAGAACTGCCATTCATTTCAGCAGCATTGTGCATGCACTTCTAAGAGCTGAGTTTGGCCCTTGATGTAGAGAAGCACTGTTTTTAATGTAATATTAATGGAGGATGATTTCTCCATAAAAAACAAGGTAACTTGGTGGATGGAAAGATTAACATATTTTATAAAAACAGTTGAGAGTGTCTCTACAACAATCTTATATAACAGTGGTTTTTTAAAAGGTTAATGGGGTAGGAAACAACAGTGAAAGAAAATGGAAGAAACCTCTGCAGAGTCTATACAGTGAGAAGAGGGACCAGACAGTAAGAGAAACGTACTTGAAGTAAACCTGAGTGCCCAAACATCCCTGAAGAATTTTCAAAGATAGAAGATTGGTCATAATACCTGTAGGAGGATACAGCCATCTCAAAATGTCCAGCCTCAGGTGGACTTGCCAAGTACTGAACTCTCATTATCCTTTTTGAAAATCTGTTGAATCTTTCCACCAGTGCAGAATGTACTAATACCCACAGGACAGTTGCAGGGGAAAACCCGACCATTCGGTCAGTGACAAAAATCCCCTTCACAGAGGTAGGCATTGCCTAGTTGTGGACAGGTTTGCAGAATCTGATCTTTAATAGGATCTAGAAGATGCTTTTACACCAGGGCTGACTTCTCTGTGGCTTCAAGTGCCTGTGGCTGCAGGCGCTGCTTTGTGACCGCTTTGTCATGTTGCTGCTGGCCCCTGCTACCCTCAGCTGTACCTGCCTGGTCTTGTTTGCCATGTGCTCCTTCAGAGAGAACAGAAAGTCTTTGAGAGCCATGGTTGTTTATTTATAAATGTGCTCAGTTAACCTTTTGAGATGCACATCTCATTTTCCAGCCTGAAGTCTTGCTCCAGCCCAGCTCAGTGGGCAAAGTGCAGTGCATCCAGTGCATCAGCTGTGGGGGCATGAACTTTTTTGGGTGACCTTTTGTACCGAGTCTTTTAGCCAGACTGGGTACTCCGATGAAGAAATTAAGGAGCCAGACAATAATACACTGTTTTCTGCACATTTTTTTAACTTCTGATTAAGGTGCCCTTAACCTCTGGAGACAGAATCTTGCTCTTGCTGATTCCCCATTCTCCATGATAGGGTGATGGGAAGTGCTTTGCCAAGGGCCAGCTCCAGACCATGGTACCCTTGCTGTAAGTTACTTTCTGAAGCAGAACCCAAGCAATTAGTGACCAAGGGAAGACTACAGAAAATTTTATTTACTGGTGACAAAGAAAGAGAAAACTCATTTTTTGACAGTTTCCTTACTTTCTATCTTCCTTGAACCGTATCAGCCTGTGAAAATTCAGTCTTCTGCCCAATGTCCATAAAACTCTTTAAAAAAGCTGAATGTCTTGGCCTGTGGGTCTTAAGTCCTTACTGAACCTACTTGCAGATGGCAATCTCCTGGGTCAGAGCCAAAAGCTTTCCCTTCCAAACAATGTGCAATCTGGAAATCCTTCTCTGTAGCACAGCAGGCAGAGCACAGGGCAGGCCTTTGTTTTTTGCTAGTTTGCATTTCCTTGAAATGAAGGAAGAGCGACAAAAAATAAAAAAAAAACCTGCTCAACGATGTTTTGGTCAATGCTGTGTGACATGACATAATCAGTAACCCAGCCAGATGGAGCTGAGCACTGCATCTGTGAAAATGTTCATAGGAGCAGTGAGCACCTTCAGACAGATGCTTTCCGTTAGACTAAACACTTTTAGAAAGTGTGCAAAGAAATCAAGCTGCAGACTAAAGCCAGCAGTTAAACACAGATGTTGCTTCACCTTGCTGCTCCCCCCTGCCCCAGTTATTTTTTTTTCAAGGTGTGGGCTCAATCAGTAAAATGGAAAAACGGTTTGAGAAGTTCTATGTATGTCTTCCTCTGCACCACAGATTTTATAGGGCAAGCATGCAGTTTCTTTTACACAAAATCCAAGTGTTAAAACTGGATATGCCATATTTTGGGTGTAAAAAAATTGTGCCAGAGTTTTTCAGGTCCTTTAAAAATGGTGTGTCTAAATAGCACCTGCACTATACATTTTATATGCCAGTTACGATGTTTCCTTTGGCTATGGCTGTACGCTATCCTGGTTTTTATATCTGACAAGAATCCCTCTGCCATGTCTCTGGAGATTTTGAACTTCAGGATGTTAATAATGAACATCTTACCCTTGTTGCAGTGCCCGTGTCCGACAGAGACAGCACTGGCTTTTACAAACCCTTTATCTGAGCTGAGCAGAAAATAATGTTCCCATTTGAAGGGATTTTCCAAGTCTTCAGTATTTTCTCCTCCCATGAAGAAATAAAACACATGCTAGGTTTGCGACAGATCAGTATGCCACAATATAATTTTGGTCTCTGGTGACATTTGTGCCTTCACACAGAACTAGCTGGCCAAAACAAAGTGAAAAATGCCCTCTGTAAGGAGTGACTGCTGGGGGCTATGGCCAGGCAGATACAATAGATGTGGTGGGTGCCCTTCTATGAGCCCATCTGTTTCTTTGGGTCTCTGTGCAAGAGTGGTGGTTTTCTTGCAGCTTGGAGGCATTTCCCAACAGGTCTCTCACAAGTAATGGGTTCCCGCAGAGTTTGTTTTCTTGAATCAGCATTTTCTGACCAGAGAGAAGAAATTCCCATCAATTCTGCTCATTATAAATGAACAAACTGACAGTCCATGGGAGAGAGCCTTTACCCATTGCCTTCAGTTCAGTGTGGGTTTAAGAAATATATAGTAACAAAATGGCCTAATGAAAGATCTCCTAGTATTTCAGTGTGGAGAAGAGTTAATACTTTTAAAATAATTGCATGTTTAAAAATACATGTTTCAGTCATCTCCAGCAGCCTCATGCAAAGAGTATAGAGCTGTTCCAGCACCATCAAAAAAGAGAAGGTTGCATTATCAGACACTTCAGCTATTTCCCCTGGCTAATCTAGAAAGAGAATCCCAAACGCACTGAAGTGCCCTGGGCAGACATTTTATAGCAGTACAGGCTATTTCATTGCTGGAAGCAAGTCTATAATAGCCTTTTAAGCATTGTTCACCCTGAATTATCTGCCTAGGACATGTACATAAATCATGCTGTATTACAAAGTAGTTTTTTCTTGCCCCCTTTCTTGAAGTTTACTCCTCCAGTAAAATTCCAGAAAAGAAGTGAATTAGATTTCTTTCAGTTACTCATCATATCTAGTGGGATGACTGAGATATGCCAGGCATTTTTGGTCTCATTTGTTGTATTCAGAGGAGTGAAATTCTATCTAATGAAGTGAGAGAGGTGTTACAAGAAGAGGAGGCGGTAACTTATTATTCCTCATTTTACTCTGCTTGATTTTCTGTCATTTAACTATCTGTCTATGCTCTATGTTGTTGTAGAACCTGGATGATCCAATAACTGAGCCTCATCCTCCCAACTTCCCTTCTGAAGGAGGCTTATGTCCTAATGATTGAGCCATTAAGTAGAGGATTTTAACCACCCAGATCTGATTTCCAGCTATTTCATTTAGGTATAGCTTTGGAGAGGGGGTTAAATTCTGCTGTGACCTCCTGTGAGTGCAACTCTGGTATTTGCATTGCAGAAATGGGATAAAATATGGAAAACATGCCCAAGGCAGGTAACAGAAATGAGACCCACCTCTTTGGCTGAATGCCATAAGCATCAGGCTGCTGGATTGACCTCGCACGCCTGTCGTCTCTCGCTTTGGGAAATATCTCATTCTCACTTGCATGGGGACAGTGACTCAGGAAAAGGCATGTTCTCACCTGGAATTTCAAAGATAACCCAAAGATGTTGAATGCAAATTGGCAGCTATTGGAGGTGAGACCTCTGAATTAGAGTCCCAGATAGAGAAAGTGCTGGTTCCAGGAGGGTAGCAGCCAGCTGGCTAGACAGTACACGGCAGCTTAGAATTGCTGCTTCTTAGGATGGAGATTATGAGAGAGAAGCTGTTGTTGTGTAGCCTGAAGGGCAGAGGGCACAAACCCAAGGGAAACGGTCTTGTTAGTTCTGCTTCTCCCAAAACAATTTATTAATATTCTTTTTTTTTGGGTGCTGCCTGTAAGATTTAGTCTCAAAACACCTGCTGGCAGGTGTCAAGTGGTCCAGGGGTTGCCCAGTGGTTGAAGTGGAGATGATCCAGCAAGCCTCTGGTCCCAGTATGTTCAGACTGTTTGCTGGCAGAGAATGGCCAAATTCCCAGTGAGTGTTAAGACACTGAACAAGTTGAATGGCTCTACCTGCTTCTGTGCTGCTGCTGAGCTGGAGCAGGAATAGGAGGCATATACACAGATGTACACAGGCAGAACTGTCCAGACTTGGTGGAGGAAAGCCTGGTGAATCTATCCCCAGCTAATTGTAAGGTATGAAAAGTGATATATAGAGAAGTTTTTGGCAAAGAGGCTAAGAGGCCATGTTGCTTACAGCCTTGTTCCCTCTGAAGCATCTGGCTGTAGGGCCGTGGTCCCCTAGTCCATGGCAAGACAAAGACACCTCTTTTAGTGGTAGGATGGAGTAGAGGAGAAGCACAAGTCCATTTGCTGCCTGTTGAACTTAGCTCTGTACCTGACCATGTGCTAATTAACTCATAACAATCTTAAATGGGTTGAAGTCCATGTGGATAATAGGTCTACGGCCAAGAGCTCCCCATTGCCTGTTAGTGTGCTAACTACTGAATTAATCCTCCCTGGAGTCAGCATCCGTGAAGTGTGTCCAGCTGACATCTCAGGAGCCTGAAGATCACTAGCAATGTTCTGGAGCATTAACACTGGAGGGACATATTCTTCAGTGGTCCTCCCTTTCTTTTATAAGTGAAGAGCAGCAGCTTCTGCAAGGAGCGAGAAGACAGGTTTGCTTCCATAAATGCTCAGGTTGCCAACAAAAACACCAGGCAAACTGTAGTAGTGTTTCTATGATGCTGATATGTGCCCACTGGGAGCACAGCTGCCACCACCACCTCATTTCATAAAGGCCATCTGCAACTGTCAGATGATAATAACTTTGGATAATTAGTGTCCTGAAGGGCTTGAACTAAGGGCTCAGAAATGAAAGCCCGTATTAGAGAACAGCTATTCCCTCCTCATCCCTTGAGACTGTCTGTGTACGTTGAGCTCAACAATAACATTAAAAAAAAAGTAATACTAAGAAAAGCAATATAGCAGGCTAAATTGCATTTGCTGCATCTTGGGCTTATATTTCATTAGAAATACCTTCTTACTCAGAGTAGTCTTTTTAAGTCATTAAGACAAGTCCTTTCTCAGTTTTCATTCATACCTTGGATGCTTTCTCATTACCTTCGGTGGATGTCTTTGACTGAAAACTGAAAAGGGGGTTTGAGATTTGAACTACTGGGGATTTTGCTTGAGTAGGTAGAAAGAAATTTGGCCATGATATTAATCTTTCCTTTTTTTTCTTTCCACCGATTTTTTTCCCTGTTGCTTTTTTGACAGCTCTGAAAGAAAGGGAGGAAAGAAGTTAGAACTCACCACCTTTTCATTTTTCTTGAGGATTTGTGAAATGTTTTTCTTTTGAATTTCTAAGCAGAAGGTCATTTCAACTGAAAGACCATCATATTTCATTTAGAAAATGCCAATTAAAAATGTTAGAGGCTTTTTTCAACTAAATCAACATGAAGATATCAAGATAACTATCAAAACATTTAGGTCAATAAAATTCTAGCCTTTTTAAAATTATTGTTATTATAAAGGCCTCCCCCAGAAGTTTTAACTGATCTTTTTTTCCCTGTTCCAAATTAAAAGTTCGGCTAAATCATTCTCATAGAACTTATGTTCAAATGGAGACATGTTTACATATCTGCCTCTGATCATACAAGATAGTGTTGGATTATCGGATGTGCTGGCTTTCCAGCCCAAGAGAAAGGCATGTCCTCACCATAATCCTGCCTCTCACCAGAAGTGTGGACTACTTAGATAACAGTAACTTCACTCTTTTCCTGACCTCAGAAAAAAAAGCTCTATTTTTTTCAAGGAGAAAGTGAGATCAAGGGCAAAATTGTATTTCAGCACTTCTGGACACTGCGAGAGGCTGCCCTAGTTTTATTAACGGAGAGTGAGTGACATGTTGCATGGGAAAGCTTCACGCTCAGAGAAAAGTTTACTTTGGTCTATATTTAATTTGGTTTGGAAATCACCGAAAGGTTACTAAAAGCTAATAAAACTGTGAACAGATTTATCTAAGTTTAAAGCAAGAGTGCCACACTATGGGTTTTCGGCTGCAGTGAGAGCAGCCAGCAGTCACAGGTGCCTGGGGGAGGAGATGCTGACCCAGGGAGGGCTGTGTGGCCTCGGGGGATGCAAAAAGTTGACAGAAAGCAGCTGCAGGACAATAAAAGCTTAAAACCAGCATAGACATCTTTGCAGTTAGCATCTGACCATGTTTAAGCTTCCTCTCTCTTACCTGTGGTTTTAATCTCAGCCTCTTTTATCCTATTTTGTGCAGCTTTCCAACCTCCCCGCTCTGCCAGAGTAGTTCAGAAGAAGCTGTGGCAGAAATGACGGGGTACCTGGGGAGCGTGCCCATGCCAGTCTCCATAAAATAAGTCTTTTTTCATACACCACAATGTAATAATGGACACCAGCCCTTGATCAGCCTCATTTAATGACCCATAACTGACTGAATAATTCATTCAGTGCCTAGAGATCTTGCGTGGAGACTTGTTTTACCACAGGGCCCCAGGGAATGAAAACAGCAATAAAGTTCCAGCTTTTAACCCATCCATTTACAAAGCCTCATGATATTATTGCTTCCATGATCAATTTAAATGAACATGTTGGAGGTTTACTAGCAGCCTTCCTGTATTTCATGCCTCAGTACATATTTTTTCAGCGCATTTACAGCTTATACTTATTGTCAGTTTGAAGGCAATGGAGAACTCCCAACTGCAAAGTCATACTTTTATTTAAAGCCTTAATTGTCCTAAAGAAAAGCCTTTCTGAAATCCAGCTCTTTTAGAGTCAATGATGCTGTTTATTATCCAGTAAACTCTTTTAAGCTTTGGGACAGGTTAATACTCCTCAGCATCAGTATAATTTTTCTTAGGCTGTGTTACTGTGTTTATATGAGGATCTTCATTTTGCTTTGGCAGCAGAATTTCTTTTTTGCTTCTGCAAATTACAAAAAAAAAAAAAAGAAAGAAAAAGAAAAAGCCTTCCTAAGCTGGATTGCTTTGCAGCTGTGAAAACCTATAATAACTTCAGTCGGATTACAACTACATCAAAGGTATTATATATCCCTGAGTAACATATTTACTGGGCTTTTCAACAGCTGTATAATTAGGTCTGGATGACTACTTTTTTCCTCCACATCTTTAAATATCCATATTTCAAAATTCACAGAAATGCAAAGGGAGGGTGTTTTTCCTTTTCACAGAAGGTGTAGCCCATCAGATTTTTTCTTGAGCTTTTTTTTTTGGGGGAAAAAAAAAGGATAAAAGGCCTCAAGTTCCCTATCCCCTGGTAACCAGACCCAAGGTATCCATCACCCCTCCTGGCACACTGTGCCCGCCTGATGGATGAGGGAGGGGATTCAGGCAGGGAATGGGGATGGGACCCTTGGTGGTGTCCTGTGCGGAGGCAGCTCGGAGGCAGCAGCTGTCCCCAGAGCCTATCACAGCCCCCTTGCACAATAGGAGGATGGCAGAAGGTGAGGAAAACGCTCGTGCCTCCACAAGGAAGAATAAAGACTCCATATGTCCCAGGCCTCAACAGATGCTCCTATGAGGTGACCCCCTTTGCCGTCCCCTCCCTCCCGCTTTGCGCTTGTAGCACCTCCATCACCGGCACTGACAGCCCCATTCACGGGGACATCCCCAGCGAGCTCACCGCCCACCAGCACGGCTGGAGCTTTCGGGGCAGGGTTTGTGCGCAGGGTTGGACTGGACAAGTTGGGTCAAAAACCCCTCTCCTGCAGTGATCCAGCACACGTCCTGTCATTCCTTTGCAGAGGCTTTTGTTATGCAATTGCCTTTATTCTGGGAACAGGAGGAAAAAGGCTTTACAATTCTCTTTAACTCTAGCTGGGTTTCCTTTCCATATTTGTTTTTTCCCGTGACAGTGGCAGAAGGCAGTTCTTCAGTGTGGATGTGAAGGGAATTTTTTTTTCCCCTGAGAGAACACATCACAACCTGCTGGTTTATGCTTTGCTGATTGTTCAGTCCCAGGCTGGGATGGCAAGGGAAGGTGTGAGAAGCACTTTTACAGAGCCTTTGTATAAATGCTGATTTCTTCTTTAATTTTTTTTCTCAGCTGATGGGACTTTGAACTCAGTTTTCTCTTTAGAAAGTTTTTCTGAGATGAGCTCCTAGCCTGGAATTGTCTGTGGCTGAGCACTTTCAGGACAAACAGATAAGACAATTTACTATCTGATTTTATGAGAGCCATTTACACTCTGCAGAATTTTTTAAGCAGCAAGCCCTTAAGAAGCCTTTTCTGAGCGTGGCACCTAGGAGAATTGCACACATATTTCCTGTCAGCAGCCGGAGAATAGTGTCTAACACCTGCTATGAAGAGCTTGAAATATATTCTTAAATGGCTTGATTGCTTTGCATTTCCCTTGAGATGAGCTGAGACATTATGGTGCAGTTTCTTTTCCGCAAGGAGACCCACTGCAGATACTTCTTCAGCAAAGCTTCTGAGCAGCATGGCTGAGCCTGTGCTCACTTGTGCTTCCATGCCCTGGGATTTGAGCCTGTGCTCAAAATCCAGCTTATGCTCAGAGGGACCCTCAAGATCAGTAGCTGGGGGGCAGCAGATGTGGACCATAGGCAACTGAGGACAGGTTCCTGCCACACTAGGGTTTAGAGAGTCAACTGGGAGCAGGGAAAAACACCAGTAGAAAAGTCCTTGCTGCAAGCACACGCTTGTGACTCTGCAGTGTCTGTTCTTCATCTGCATTGTACCCAGGATGTGCTTGAGAAGTCAGCAGCAGGAAAGCCACATGTTTTGCAAGAGAAGTGAAAACATCCACCTCAGTTTCTTGGCTCTGTCTGCTTTATCAAAGGATCCTACTACTCCCATGCAGGCACCCTGTGGTGGCATCGGGAGGAAATTGTCCCACCCCTGGCCAGGTGAGATTCAGCCCATCAGGAACAGCTGAACACACCTTCCCCTGCTTCCCCAGCCTCAGATGCTCCACACAACGGGCTGCCCACATCAGCGATAAACCAGCTATTACACAGTGAATATTCAGCAGCCCAAAAACTTCATGGGTGAAACAGAGAACCTTCTATACAACATTTCCCAAGAGCTTAAATCCCAGCCTCTGATGCGTAACAGGTGGGAAGGAGGCGTGCTGAGTGACAGGCACTTTTACAGGGGACCTTTGTATTTCAGCATCTTGAACAGGAGCATGTTGCGAGCTGTTACCTTGCAGCCCTCACACACTTCTGCACCAGCCTACCCCACCACACACCCACCCTGTGGAACAGCTTATAATGTTTTTAGAAGATACCGTGGTTTCCAGCTGAACTTGGTGGGGTCTGGGAGCTTTCAGCCCCATTGAAAACACAGTGCAATCTAATATCCAAATTATATGAAAAGAGAGCAGCAGTGATTTTCTAGCCCAGAATGTTGCTCTTTTCAGAACCTGAATATATACTCTGTAATGGAAAAAGGGAATCTATTAGGTATGTAAATATTAATATTTATGAAATAAATCCTGAAGTTTCTACTCTTCTTTGGTTGTGGTTGTCTTGAAGCTTATTCCATGGAGGATAATGTTTTTCTGCTAACAGGTAAAATGGTGGAAAAATCAGGACAGGCAGAAACTTGTTTAGCATTTCAATTAGCAGGGAGAAGGCCCTGGAATTTGAGTAGCAATTTTTTTGTATCTTTCAATGAATAGTTTCAAAGCTTTCTCAAATAATGTAGTTTTCTTTGAACTCCAGTTGCTGGAAGATGCCCAGAAACTTCACACAGATAACTAGCCTTTCTCCTCACTGCCACTCCTCCATCCGCAGGAAGGGTCAGCTGTGATTTGTCATCCCTATTTCAGATTCCCTGTGCTTCTGTGTGGACCCTTCACTCCTTGCAAAGGTGGCTGTGCTTGGGTGCTGCTGTCGGGCTGCTCCTGGGGAGGGTGGATGTGATGCAAGTCCTCCTAACTCCAGCCTTAGCATATGGATTTTGCTCTTGCAAATTACAAAATAGAACCAAACCAATAAAAAACCACAGGTGTAAGAGTTTGACAGCTCCAGATCTTTTCTAATTATTTTTTTGGTCTGTGGAGTAGCAACGGATCCTTGCAAATCCTTATTGCAAAAGAGAGTTGAGCCCAAATGTTCTCACTTCGGGCTTCCTCTGTCCAGCAACAGCAGGAAAATCCATCCTAGATTCTGTCAGAATCTTTGTGAGAAGGCTCTGTGAAACATATGTGATGAGGACAAAACGGCACATTTCAATTTCACCCACCATTCCTGATCAGATCTAGTTAATTTTGCTGTCCTTGTGCCAAATGTTCTAGTTTTTAGAAAGCAAACGGCATTCTTGACAAAATAAGGTGGAAAAAGCCAGCCTGGGAACCAACTCTAGTTGACCACAGAGAATCATCCTTGCTGTCAGACTTCTCTGACCACAGCCCATGCTGTGTTCATGCCCATCGTTCCTGTGTTTCAAGGCAGGGCGAAGAGGATGCAGCTGATGTAATTCAATGCCCGCGATACCTGATTTACAGCCACAAGCAAATGGAAATGCCTCCTCGCCATTCCTGAGCTATCCCATTAACTGGCGTAGACTGGGAAGTTTCCAGGATGGTGTGAAGTCAGCTGTGTCCCAGCACACTACAGCACTCGGCCCAGGGAAACCATCCCTCCCTCCCAGTGTCGGTAGCGCTGTGAACTTCAGAAGCTCTGTGTTGATTGTAGTTAATTCTGAAATTTTGGGATGATACATCTGCTTTAAAGGAAGGGTCTGATTTTAAGTATTTAAATGAATGGTCAGCTTCTCTGTTGTGGTTTGGCAGGCAGGGGAGAGGGATGGGGCCATCTCTGCTTGCACATGAAATCCTATACCCAGGAAGAGAGCTTGTACATCAAAGGGGCCTTGCTCACATGCAGAGCTGCTGGGATCCATCCTGCACATCTTGTGAGGAAGGGCTGGCTCCCCGCCTCGGTCCCGCCACTGCCTGTGCTCCCCCCGGTGCAAGCTGCTGCACAGGCCACCAGGGCAGATCCTGCCCTTGCTGCTGCCCTCGCAGCTCCTGGAGCTTCTTCTCCACCTCTGCCACAGTAGATGTGCTGTAGGTGGTCAAGCTTGATGGGGTTCTGAGCACCCTGACCTAGAGCTGTCCCTGTTCACTGCAGAGGGGTTGGACTAGATGACCTTTAAAGGTCCCTTCCAACCCAACACATTCTATGATTCTGATTCTATGGTTCTATGATAGATAAAATATGAGGGAGTACTCAGTGGTCAAATTTGCATCTGAAGGTAAATCTGCAAAGGGGGACCACCAGGCTGATCTTCCAGCTGCCATGTTTTAGGTAGTCCCACTGCTTATCTGTGGGGTGATGTCACCTTGTTCCAGGTGAGGAAATGGCCCGTCATACTCTGCTTTGCAGCTACAGGAGGTGAGACGAGAGGTTACAGTGGCTCCCACGACCATGGCCCATACGAGAGTCCATGAGTCACCTTGATTTTCATCAACCTGCATGTCCAGAGCGAGAAGCTCTGCAGTTTATCTTCTGTACAAACATGACAATTTGAGCTGCAGGGCTGCGTAGGATGAAGCAACGAGGAGGTCCTCAGCTACTTGCAGACTAGTTTACTTTTAAAGGAATCAGATTGCACCTTCCAGTATGCGATTTGATCCCACTATCAGTGTAAATGTATAAACGCCCATATTCCAAGGTAAGAATAAGGACAGACTTGCTAATTGCAAGACATTTAAGAGAAAACTCATCGATCTTTGGATTGGTGCTCCCACATAAAAAAAAAGTTATAAGATCATGCAGCCAATAAAAAAAAGATAATGAAAAAAACAAAATAGAAGGAAATGTAAACAAATAAAACTGGCCTACATGGTGGTTTGTAATGGATCTGACAAGTCTAGCAGCTACTTCAGTAGCATAAACACATATTCCAGGATGCACTATGTTTTATATTGTACATGTTAAAATATTTAGTAACTACATTGCTATAAACATTGCTTTGATCTCAAAGTGCACTGTATATTAAAGTCTGTTGTACTCCAGGAAGAATTGTATTCTCCAGCCTCCTTAATAAAAGCCACAATCTATGACGATCTCGATGTGCACAGGTCTAGACTACATGGTATGCTGACATTCTTCAAGAAGCCTTTAATGAATTAATGCCTCTCCAAATGGTTTTAAGCTTACAGAAAGATGTGTGCATGATCCTAAATCATTTGGAGCCATTTTATTCAGTGCCTATTGATTTTAGTGCCAGTAAACCTCACTGCTGCCTGCCTCCTATGAGTATTACATTATGTTCTCCATAGCACACAATGGGATTTAACGGCGCCAAAAATGTAATTTCAGCACAAAATCCAGAAGTTGTTATGACATCAACTCTCTCTTTTCTTCCAAACTTAAGGTATCTGAGAATCATGCTTCTGAAGAAACTGCAGCCATTTCTCTGAAGTGAATTTAGAGAACTTACTTCTCCATCTTCAGACTAATCATAGGGGCTGAAATGTGCTTAAAAATATGAAACACCAAAGTTAGTGGCTCTTTTCTCACACAGTATTTATACAGACTCATTTTTTTAATATTGGTAAAGACAGACAAGGATGGTTGTGCCTGTGCTAATCATGTATCTATAGAAAAAAGCTCTCTCTTTTTTTTCCGCTTAAGGTCAGTCAGACAAGACGGTTTGCTCAACAGAGTGGGAAATAGCTGTGCAGCCATGCACAGGAGTGCTAATGTTCACTCATAATCCTCACACAGAGAACAATCTACAAGGTGATGTTAATGATTTCTGCTCTGGACTATATGTGTGACAGTTTTTGCTTTCTGCAGCACAGTGTACTTACTGACTCAGCAATCTGAAATACTCTGCCTTGCACGTGGGCTTTGGGGGAATACTGGTGGCACAACATGGGACTGGCACTAGAGATGTGATTTGGTAGCCAGCTGCAGAAACAGACCCAAAATATTCTGATTTCCCAACATGGGGAATGATAAAAGAGGAACCTGGGATGATTTCAGCCTTCTCCTTCTCCTTCCTTCTCCTCTCTTTTTTCCTCTCCTTTTTTCTTTCTCCAGCAGTGACATTCCCAACACAGATATTTATGCTATTTTAGAGCCTCCCCAATGCATGCCAGTAGAATCATAGAATCACAGAATGTGAGGGGTTGGAAGGGACCTCAAAAGATCATCCAGTCCAAGCCCCTTGCCAAAACAGGATCACCTAGAGCAGGTCACACAGGAACGTGTCCAGGTGGGTTTTGAATGTCTCCAGAGAAGGAGACTCCACAACCTCCCTGGGCAGCCTGTGCCACTGCTTTGTCACCCTCACAGTGAAAAAGTTTTTTCTAATGTTTTTGTGGAACCTTCTATGTTCCAGCTTGTACCCATTGCCCCTTTTCTTGTCATTGGACATCACCAAAAAGAGCCTGGCTCTGTCCTTCTGACACTAACCCTTGACAGAGTTATAAACATTTATGAGGTCACCCCTCAGCCTCCTCCAAGCTAAAGAGACCCAGCTCCTTCAGCCTCTCCTCATAAGGGAGATGTTCCACTCCCTTAATTATTTCTGTGGCTCTGCGCTGGGCTCTCTCCAGCAGTTCCCTGTCTCTCTTGAGCTGAGGGGCCGAGGACTGGACACAATATTCCAGATGTGGCCTCACCAGGGCAGAGTAGAGGGCCAGGAGGACCCCTCTCGACCTACTAGCCACTCCCCTTCTAACACACCCCAGGATGCCATTGGCCTTCTTGGCCACGAGGGCACATTGCTGGCTCATGGTCATCCTGCTGTCCACCAGAACCCCCACGTCCCTCTCCCCTATGCTGCTCTCCAACACATCAGTCCCGAACCTATACTGGCTCCCCTTCCAGGGAGTTGCTGCTAAAGATGAGAATACACCTCATTTCCTCAATTAATGATGTGTCTTCCTCAGTTGTGCTCTTCAGCCCATACTCAGCCCTGCCCTGCAACCCCAGTGCAGCTGGTTATGCAGAAGAAGGATACAGGCAGCATCTGACCTCCCCTAAAAGTGCTGCTATGGGGCTGGGGAACCCTTGGCTCTGGAGTATCATGAGTGTCCCATTGTGTCAGCCCTCCTGGAAAAAAACTTCTTAATTTCCAGCAAGTAAGAAGAGATAAAAAGAGGAATCTTGGGAACAGAAGCTGGAGGCAAAGTAATTCTGTACCATGGGAATAGACATGGATATAAGACTCATGGAGGTAAGGGATCTATAGCAAAATGGAGTATCATCAAGTTGACGTGATCTCCATATGTATCACCTGACCGTGAAGGACAGCTGGGGTGTATTCACCAGGGGAAGAGCCTCTCAAGGGACAGATCGATCTCTGTAGGCCAGTTTCGTCCCCACTCAGCATCCCAGGAATCAAAGTGCGGAGGGGATTTGCCCACTGCCTGCCTCACTGGGCTCCTGCCTTCCGGTTAAGTACTGCTGCAAAGCTGAGAGAGGCTAGTGTAAGAGCCTTTCAGCAGGCAATTAAAAGCAGAGTGTTTTCTGTAATATATAAACAAGCCCATTAAGCCTGACTTTAATGGGGCTGAGATTCTGTGATAAATAATTGAAAGGAAAGCTTAAAGTGAATTTCAAAGGGTTTTTTTTTTCCCTTTAAAATGTATTTACAATACTCTAGTACTTTATATAGCTTGAATGTTTAATCAATTGTCATTTAAAGACAATTCAATTCCTGGAGTTTTGTGATATATATATGTGCTAAACAGGCACATGAATGTCAAAGACACAGAGAGGCAGCTCTGGGGTTGAGACAAATTTGACACAGTTTGTAGTGGCTTATGCATGGGAAAAGCTTGCTCTCAACAGCATCTTGACTGCTCTCTGTAGATTAAAAGGGTCTTGAAATAGCTTTAATTTCTCCTGCTGCAGCACATACAGGACTATGAGACAGCAGGCCAGGTACTGGACAGGGACCTGCTAATTGCTTGCCTGCTCCCTGGGTCCAGCCAGCACCTGGCACGTGAACTGGTTTCTCCATCGGTTCCAAGGCAAAATCCCAGCCCTGCTTCAACCACACCAGAGGGATGGGAATGCAGAACAAGCGAATGTTTGAAAGGAGCAGCTGATGTTTATCGTGCACTAAATATACTTGTCAGGTGCCTTGTCGTAGGTACTTTTCCTGGGTTGGCTGTGATTAAGGATGTCAGGGGTGATTCTCTATTCCCTTCTCGGTGAGCGAGCATTTATCCAGCTTCCATTAACACGAAGCCTGATGAGATGGGAATGTCCCTCAGTGCCTTTCAAGACACACATTTAAAATGTCTTGTAAATTAGCTAAGACTTTGGGCTTCCCATTGACTTTACAGATTCCCTTGCTGAGGCTAAACTGGCACCGCCTTGGGGATGTCACTGGGGTTTCACGGCAGCTCCCACACTGCTGCTTAAAAACAACAAACCCTCTTTTCAGTCTGTGGGGGACGGCAGCTGGACTGCTGATAACCTGGTATTGGCTGAAGACATTAACCTTGACAAAATCCCAGTGTACCCTTGAGATGGGAAGTTGTGTGCGCTGAGCTTGGACACGATTGCGGAACCTTCGCCCTCAAGATCCAGAAGGATGAGCCCAGATGGAAGCTGCTAAGCGTTAACCAATTAGAACTTGAAAAACAAGGGTTTAACCTATAAGCAAAGGCCACACTACCTTAACTGTGTATAAAAGCACTCTGTTTTTATAATAAAGGGGGCCATTCGGGGCCATTTTTGATCACCATTTAGATGTGTCCTGTCTCTCTCTACAGCGACATCAGTCCTTCTTACTCCCTCTGATCCGTACTCAGATCAGAATGATGTCAATCTCTATTCTACAGAAGAAAAACAGGCTGCCTATAAACCTGAGGCTGAGTGTGGCTTTAAGCCCCCAAATCTTTTTTTAATAGACATTTTGTGAAAGTTTTTAAGGTGCTGAAGAGCTCTGGGACTTGGGTTACGCAGAAGCTTATTGATGACCCCTCCCAGGCTTCATCACCTACATCTCTGGGGAACTTTTGCTTTTTTTTTTTTAACCCGTTGTATTCCTTTAAATGACTCTGTTGCTATGCTGTAGTGCTTCTGCTGACTGGGAGACTGCTGGAGTGTAAGCAGCAGTGACTTCCTCATGTTTTAGTGGGAATGAAGCTGGCACAAGAAGAGTTAATCACTAATGTGAGCAGACTAGCACATTATTCTCCTTGCTCAGGAACACTGCAATAATTGCCCAGATGGCTTTAAAAATAGTAATAATATAGATAGATATTGAAAATTATAAAAACAAGTAAAGGAGTATGCAAATAACTAGAAACTTACAGCAAAAGGGATCGAATTCTGCTCCAAGCAGCTGTGCTGGAAATGGTGCAGTGTAGTCCCGGCTTTGCACCGGTGTGCCTGAAATCACAGCTCGTTCCCACAGAATTCCCTAATCATCGTTCCATTAACTCATATAACTGTGTGGGACTAGAGCAGATTTCTCAATAAAAATGATGGATAAGTAAATTGGGAGAAGCACTCTACCACTTAGCAGGTGTGAAAAGATTGACAGTCCCAGCGCTGCTGAGGGAGTATTGTGTGCACTGACTCAAGGGTGTCGCTGTGCAGAAACGCTTGTGTGTGGCTGGGGAAAAACTGCTATAAATTTTGTTTTTCTTTCCAAGGGTGTGTGACCAGGAAATTGTGATGCTGGGGAAGGATGCGGGTGAGATGCAAACCACCCTGCAAGCAAACAATGGGAAGCACAGCACAGGCATCAGCCACGCAAGGAAGAACCAGGAGCCATCCCAGCTGCTGGCTTTCCCCATTGTAACAGTAAGTGTGAGAGCTGGAAGCTGGTGAGCTCTCAGCATTGCAGAGATATGTCTGGATGTGGAATCCCTTGTGGCTCTCCCTGTGCCAGACCTGAGAGCAGTGTCCAACTGTGCCAGGCACATCCAAGACGTAGATGTGTCCCAGAGGCTGAGCAGGAAGGCTGGGGTGAAGGCAATGCAGAAGAGTGGAAAAAGGCATCCAGGAGGATACTCTTGTTTGTGGCTGAAGTCATATTGGCCCTTCAGGGAACCGGCAGAAATTACACAGCAGCAGGCTTGATTGCATGGGTAATATATTAATTTAACAAGCAAAACCTGTAGGCCTGCTCCTCTGTCCTGCTTAAAATCCAGCCTGAGATCCTCAGAGGGTGAATCAGGGAGAAGGCACAGCTTCCCTGCTTCTCTCCAGAGGCTGGTGACCTGCAGGAATGGAGGAGGCTCCTGAAGTCCCACAACATGATGGTGTTTCACTCTCTGCTCACACATGCCTCCTAGCTCCTGCTGAAAATATGTTTGGAATAAAATAGCCCTTTAGCCAGATGGACTCTCCTCCCCTGCACTGATACCATGCCCTGCAGCTCCTCTTCAGGCTGCTCTGATCCCAGAGGCAGAAGCTTTTCTGTGTGCTTAAATTCCCACCAAGGTCCTCCCACTCAGCACTTCTGAGCATTTATAACATGCTCAGCATCTAATTAGCAAAGACCTGTCAATGACACCACTCAGAGATCAAAATGGCCTTCCCATTTTCCTGCTGTGTCCAGAAAGCGAGAAGCAATGCAAGGTCCTGGGTCTCTCCTAGGACTGTGCTTCATCAATTTCAACCACAAACGCAGCAATGTCAGGTCCACCACTAAACCATGCCTCATCTACATGTCTTTTAAACAATTGTATGATTCTAGAATTTTTACTGATGGTCAGGCTGCAAGAGCATAGGTGACACCAGAGATGCTACACTGCTCACTGGACAGGTTAGAGGGGCACCATCCTGTCCCTGTTCGTGTCCCCACCAGCTCAGCTCACTGGACACGCACCCTCCCCGTGCCATCTCAGTGCATTGCTGCCCTGGGCTGGGGGGAGCAGCAGCAGGGAAACATCCCCACAATGAGGAAAAAATAAGAGGGGGGATCGGGATTAATTTTCATACATGGTGCCTGGAGAATTAGGCGTTTGTTGTAAAGATTTATTGAGTGAGAAACAATGCTTCGCCTAATCCCTTGGCAGTGGGAGCCACTCCAGCTAACGACTGCTAGATAATTAGTGCTGGGAAATCCCCCGCTCCCTCTTCTGCTTTGCCTTGGAGGTATCTCAGGTGCTATCAAATCTAACGTTAAACTGTACCCCAGCGTGGTGAGCAGATCTCACCATCCTGCACGCATGTCAGGGCACTCTGCCAGCTCCAGAAACAGGGGGTTTAGGCAGGATGCTTGGCTATTGTTCCTCTCCTTGGCCATCCTCCAGCTGCACTTTCTGACAGCAGCAAAGGACTTGCTGGACACCCTGCCAGGCATTCTGGGATGCTGTGGGGACAAAGAGTCTTCCCTGAGCATGTCTCCTGGCTGGGTTGCTTTTGCTGGGCTTTTAAGCCCAAAGGTTGGGGTATCTGCCACAGACATCCCCATGGGTGGAGACACCTCCACCTGGGGAAGGTAGAAGAGGAAAAAAGCAGTTCCCAAGTCCAAGCACTAAAAATAATTAGAAGTAACTGCCTGTTACATGGCTATGAGCCACTTTTATCCTGTGAGTGATGAAGGTGTAAAACAGATTCTCTACCAAGGTGGATGGCCATGGCGTTGCTGGAGCCACATCTTCTGGGAGAGAGGTGATGCTTCCATCCCAAGCCAGCACTGAGCACCAGGATGTGCAGAGAAAAGCAGCAGTCATACCAAAAAGAGGCGGAAGAATTGTAAGCACCAGGCAGAGCAGGCTGCAATCACACCACATCATCCACTGGGTGTCTGTAACTGTCACTCATCCATTGCATTGAGCAGTTCCCTTACAGATCCTGAGGCAAGCTGCAGCAGAGAAGCCCAAGATGTGCTCTGGGGTTGCAAAAGAATCAGGCAGAGGCCTGCTGAAAAATACCCTGAGGCTGGCCTCATCGCACAGTTGATGTGCGACAGCAAGGAGCAGCGATGGCCATATGGTGTGCCACCACCACGCATTTCCCCTCTGCAGGTGCCCATGAACTGGCAGTCGGGAAGGTAGTTAAAGGAAAATGTTTGCAGAGTAATTCTCCCATGTTGGTCCTGAGAGAAGAGCACTTACAGAAGTGAGAATTATACCTGAGTCTGGGTATTTATCTTCACCTTTTCAACCTTGGCAGTTGCTTCCTGCGGAGCAGCATGAACTATTTTAGGGATGCAGTCCTCTTCACTGCACTGCAGACAGTCAATCTTACTTCTGGCTAAGGTGAATATCTACAAACTATACCTGAAATGCGTCTTTGCAGCTCTCTTGCTTCTCTTTATTTAAGATGGCAAATCTCTGACAAAACCATGCCCATGAGCCAAGATTTTGAGAAGTGGCTAATGGTTTTGGATGGCACTGTTTGGGTACTCATGTGAGATGAGCTTTTGAGGGTATTACTGTTCAGGTCATGTGGGACATCTCACATTTCTGAGGGTCCTTAACCTTAATTTCAAGATTACATGGTTTTAGAAGTCACACAGTCAGGACAGGCAAGATACTAACCTCCTCGAAAAAGAATGAAGATCAGCCTGGAAGGATCCAAGAAAGATGTGTGTTGGGACAAATTCCACAAGTGTCTAGATGCGAATCCTACTATCCAAACTTCATTTTCTTCTCACACTAGAATAATCCCCACAGTTTTCAAATGATACAATGCAGGTCCCCGGACGATACTGTGCAGCGCACTTGATGCATGACAGAGATTTATCAGACACTGACACACAGGGGCTTTTCAAGAGAATGCCCACTTGCAACATTTTCCATGCATTTCCTAGTATTACGGGCAAGATTTTCAGCTCTCTTGATGTATTGTTAACAGTAGCTATGAAACTAATTAACTGAGGAGAATGATATTTAACTGTCAATAAACCTTTGGATCTCTGCCCTCTTTCCTGCAAATTTAGACATGCATTCTGCAAAACCTTCTCCCTCTCCTACCATTCAGCTTCTCTCCCTCCACTTTTCACAGCTCCTTGGTGGCAACTTACTGATTTCTCTGGCCCAAACTGTCTGTCCTTTGCATCTCACCAAAGCCTGGTGCCTCTCTGCTTTCTGTCCCAATTTGGCAGGATAACGTGTCTCACTGCTGCTGTGCCTCCTACACCCTCCCATCAGTGTAAGCCTCTATGGGGCTTTCTACCCAGCAGGAGGTCATCTCTGCTGTGTCCTTTGGGGACTTATTCCTACCAGGGTTCTGATGGGCATTACAGTGATGGCATAACATGAAAGTTGACAGATGCAAAAGGAAAGAACTTCTAATAGAGAGGTGAATACTAACCATCCAAGCACCAACTAGTTCCCAAGAGCAGTCATTGCTGGACTGATTAAGTCTAAACTTCTTTAAAATCCAGCTGCCCTTACTCCCCTGACTCAGCAACAGTTCCTTTCATTCACTCATATTCCTCAAAGCTCATCATTGCTAATGCTTATCCCCCCTCCTCCTGGATCTGTTCTGGTAGTGGTGTCAGCTCTGTATGCTTGCCACTGCTGAAGGAGCCCCGAGGAGCAGTTCCCTTGCATTGTGCTGCGTATGCTCCTGACAAATAATACACAATGCACAATGGCCCCATGCATACAGTGGCCTTGCAGGGAACAACAGATGACTGTAGCTTCAGAGCAGATGTGTATGTTGCTCATGTCACGGGCTTTGTAACAGAAATCCGGAGAGGGAGGGGGAGAGGCAAATCTTTTACAAGGAAATATGAGCGAGATAAAAAAACACAATGCAGATCAAAACCAGCTCTGGTATCTTCACATGGCAGACTTCAGGACCTTGCTGATTCAGGGCTTTCTGAAAGGTGTTTTACCTAGAATGTAACCTCTTCTGCATTTGAAAGGCAGACCAGAGCCTGACTTTAAGGTACAAAATTGCTCCTGTATTCGCAAAGGCATCCCTTCACAAGATCAACATAAGGAATGATCTCTAAAAAAAGCAAGGGCTTTGTTCCCCCTGCAAGGCTCCTCAAGGCCCGGACAGTGAGGTAGTACCCTGAACTCCTTCAGTTTAGCATAAACTGTTAAATTATGGCACTGTGGATCTAAACTATCCTGAATGACAGCAGCCAAAGTAGAGATCTGAGCACAGACTTTTTTCCCACTGGAATGTTGTACTGATGCCTCCCTGCTAGGTTTTTGCTCGAGTTTGGTACGTCTGAGTTTAGAATCAATAGCCTGGCTTTCTTGGACTTGCTGCAAGAGACAATATGAAAGAAGCAGCAGCCAAAATAGCAACAACAGAAGTTGCAGCAAGCAGATTAGTGGCAGCAGCAGGCTCTGATCAAGCTGTTCTCCTTCTGTCACCATTTTGAGTGTTTATTGTGTAACACTCCAAACTGCTGCCGGTTACAGGGTTTTACCAGTGTGAAGGGATAAAGGGCAGTACAAAGCCTCTGTAGGAATGTATGAGCCCACCCGGCTGCTCCATGCCAGAGCTGGATGCCTTCCCTCTCCTTCATTCATGGCATGATCAGACCCACCTAACTCCTGTCCAAGTCACACATCTTGGGGAAACAGTAGATTTTTCTCTTTGATAATTTGATTATAAGACTGAAGCCTGAAGACAACAAAGCTTCTGCTGTTGCACAGTCTGTCTGCCCGAGCCCCCTGCCTCTCCCCGCAGCTTCTCAATCTGTTGGCCAGTGTCTGCAAACTTTGTCAGGGAGCTAAAGGTCTTCAAGCTATGAAATTCCTGCAAGTTTCATAAAAATAGGAGACTTCGTTGAGGATAGAGAGCTGAATCAATGCCCATGCAGGCCTTTGTAAAGCTCCTGGCTGCTACACACACACGTTTTGCCGAAAAGGCAGAGCACATGGCATAAGATAGGAGCATCACCATGGAGTGCCCAAGGGGCAAAAGACCAGAACACATAGGAGAGACCCTCATCAGGGAGGAGGTTCTGTGTTGAAGGTGCTGTAGGAGGAGACCTGCTGGCTTTCTGTGGGAGGTAACTCTGTAGGAATCCACATTTAATTGCTTTTGCTGCTGACAGAACAACTTCAATATGCACAGAAGGTCTCATTTGGTTTGGCCTCCCTGTGCGAGCCCAGATAAGGAGGAGCACAGCTGAATGCCCTTCAGCTCCCTGGTTATCTCCAGACAGGTTTCACTCTGATGTGCTGATACGGGATTTCGGGGAGGAGCTGCCATTCCTGTTCAGAGACAATCCTAACCTATGCAGCCTTAAGCAAGCTGGAGAAGCACCTGAAGTCCAGGTTATATGACTGTGCTGGAGCACTGGGGAGGCGCCTTCTGTTCCCCACAGATGGAGGAAGAGGAAGGTGATACTCCACCTCCCACTTGCTGTTGGAACTGCTACAGCTGAAAGTGCCACCTTTCTATTTTAAATAAAAATCTGTATTGTGAGAGTTTATAAGCCTTTCCAGGGCCTGCAGCTGGACCATGAATAGACTGCAAAGCCTTAATTTCAGTAGGGATGAGTGCCACATCAGAGTTTTACTGTCAGCCCACTCTGGTCCCTCAGGGTCAACCCAGCAGGCTTTGCAGCAGCTCGGTTGAGCTGGGAATGGAGTGTAGGCCTGAAAAGCAAGATATTTTTTTCTTTCTCTCAACTTTGGAAAACAAAATAGAAGAATAAAAGACTGTAAATCATCCAATCTGCTACACCAGGTTGCTCTTTAAAATGTCTCCAAGTTTACAAAAGTTGCACGTATCGCTGTTAGACATCTCTTTTTCTGTTACCTACTTACATCTCTTCAAAGCTGAATGGAAAAATTAATGCTGAACCTCGCTCCCCTCGTAATCAAACATTATAACTCTGAGAAATTCAGAGTGAGGATTACACGGAGCAGTTATTCCATAACAATACAATTATGATGAAATCATTTTAGCATCTGTGGTCTGAGATGAGATTAAATCTATTTTAACGAGACATTAGATGGACTTTTTTCTCCCATATTTTTTCTTCATGGCGCCATTACAGTGCAGAGTAATTTTTATTTTTTTTTAGTTGCCTCACTTTCTGATTTTCCCTTTACAATAAATCTAGATTTCATGCAGGGAAATTAAACTGAGAGTTTTGTACCACTTGTTTCTGTACTTAATTTACTGATGCACTCCTTCCATCTTAGCTTCACTCTGACAGTTTCTTTTTCCTGAGAACTTCTACTTTTAAATTCCCCCCCCTCCAAAAATATTTCATATTTCCTGCATCAGTAGGGCTGTTCAAGGCAGATTCACCGGGTCTCCAAAGCTCCATCTTGCCAGGCTTTACTTATGGCAGCTCTGTGTCAGAAAGGCAACTCGGAACCGCCAAGAGACCTGGCAGTGCTGGCTCCTACCGTGCGATCAAGCCAGTGATTTGGAGTCTTGTGTGCCTGCAGCATATCTGGGACAAACATCTCCCACCACTCCTGCAGCTCAGTGCCCAGGGTTGCCCTGCTGGCCCTGCCTCTGTTTCCCAGAACTGAGTGCGTGACCTGGGGGAGCAACACCGTGATTTTCAGGGTCACTCCCCAGCACGAGGCCACCCATCCGTTGGGTGTTTGTTCAGCTGTCTTAGACCACATAATATTCACAAATTATTTGCACTTAAGTGAGCTGGAAGCTTTGGTTGTTTTTCCTCTGTATGTTTTTTTTAAACAAACCTTATTTTGATGGCAATATCTGGACTGATCTCAGATTTCAAAGTGAACCTGAGTCTCTTTGGAGACTGATGCAGTTTATAAAGGCGTGGGCTGTCTCCATCTCGGCTGGGGAGGGTTCAGTCACCACAGCTTCTTCCCAAAGGCAGCCTCCTCCTTCTGATCCAAAATAAACTCTGGGAAACTGTTCACTCATGGATCACCTTCTGCGGCATCCTCAGTGAGCTATCCAGCCAGCATCATAAGGGGGCTGGCCAGCTGCTTACTCTTCCTTCTTCTGTTTTGAAGAATCAGGTGAACAGATGGAAATGATCTTCCTATGGAGCAGATTGGTTCCTTCACTAATCTCTTCAACTGTGGGGGCAGCTAGAAGCTTTAGTTCAGGTACCTCTGCAAGAGATGGCTTCAGATACCCCTCAAACCTAGCAGGATGAGGTTGCTCCTAACGCACCAAATTTGTTGGTAACTTGCTCCACATAGAAAATAAATACATGGAGAAAAGGGAGCTTCATTCATTGATCAGAGCAGAGGGAAAAGGGATGGAGCTGATGTTACAGATGACCAGCAATCTGCCTGTGATGGAAAAAAGGGGTGTCATATTTTTTGCCTTTAGAGCAAGATCATCTAATCAAGCGTGTTCCACAGAAAGGGAAACCCCCAGTCTCCATCTAAAGGCAGACAGGAGTTACGCTGAATTGCTTGGATCCCTTCAGTTACATACATGTTAAGAGGAAACTGATAAAGATAAAACACAATAATGGAAACTTGTCTCAGAGCAGGTAAGTCCCAACTGTCAACAATAATATGAACCTAAAACAAGTGCTCTTGTTTGAAAATGAATCCAACTGAAAATGAAAGATTAAACAAGTACAACAACGTAAGAATAAATTACACATAAATCTCCCTGGTATTCAGGATCAAAGGAAGATTAAAGAACAAGTTATGGAAATGTGGTAGAGGCAAAGAGAACCTATTAAGGGATATCATTTAGTGAGTACACGAATAATAGAGAGTTCACATCTAAGTTTGGAGGGAAGGGAATGAACCTGTAGCTGCTAAAAGGGACTTCAAATGATATGTGGCATGAATGAATATATGATGAAGAAGATTTCTATAGCTGAGACCCAAGAAAAATATGACCTAGGAGACGAACTCCACAGTTGCTGGTATGAGAAAACATTCTTTCAAGGGTGTTTCAAGGGTTGTGGAGAAGAACCAAACTCTTCCAGTCCACCCTGAAATTTTGAAAGTGTGAGGGTGCAAGCAGTTACACCAGTTACTGCAGTTACACAGCAGTTTCTGTTCAGGACACCCGAGTAAGGGTGCAGGCAGCTCCCCAGGGCAAGGGGTACTGCTGGGAGCAGCACAGGCCAGAGTCACCCACCCCAATCTGTTCTTTCCCCTTGTGTCTCTGTTCTGGGCTTGGGTCACAGGCTGTTCTCCAGTAAGGACATTTAATAAGTCCACACTAAAATAATTGTTGGTGTGTGTAAGGCTGTATATGCGTTTATGCAAATGCAATCTTTTACAGTGGTGATATTAACACCAAAAGGCTTTAATTGTCAGATAATTTGCTCTCATATTTCATAACCTTCTGACTCTTATGATCTAAATAAACCAAAACAGAAAAAAAGGGGACCCTCTTCTCCCTGTTAATACAAGTGAGAGTGTTCAGAAGAAGCTTATTCTCCAGCTCCTCCAGGGAGTCTACAGGAAAACCAAACCGTGAACCCATGAAGCCAGAGCCTGTCTCTCAACAGTGCCTTGCTCTGTCCTCTGAAAGAGTGATTATACAGTATTAATAGTAGCTACTTCTCAGTCTCCCATGGTAATAAACTGCTTTTCTCCTCCACAGCTGACCCCTGCCCTGGGATGCACTTTCACAAGGACCTAAGGGAGGGGAGTGCAATGGGATAAAAAACAGACTGGTGCTGCTTTGACATAGAGCTCACTGCTGTACAAACCTCTCTTCCCCCACAGAGATTTCTGGCACCTGGTCACAGTGCTTTTTTGCCCTGGGGGAAACACAGCATGTCTCCATCTTTGGGGAAATAGGAAGTCAAATTCAAGATCTAGGGCAAGAGGTGTCAGGATCAGCTGAGAGGGTTAGGGGACTTCACCTCACTCCATGTGGACACTCCACTCATCTCTGATAGGAGATGCAGAGTTCATCTGATAGCCTCCAAGAGACAAGCAGCGAAGACCTTCACATTCTGAATGTTTGTACTGATTTTGAACCATTGAATTCAATGCAAATTATTCGTAGTTTTCTTTGTGAAAAATAGTCAGGAGAGTTTAGAGAAGGAAAAAAATCTAACAAGTCCTTTCCAATATTTTCCCACAGCAAAATCAGCTGGAAATTGAAAGGGACTAAGGTGGGGAAGATATTTGCATGTGCAAAAGATGATATAGGTACAGTTGAGATTATACCAAAGTAAAGACAGTACAAGGTAGGTAGAGGGATGATTTGGCCTTCGCTTGGCCTCCCAACCCAAGCAAACAGCAGTCTGATAGCTTTGAAAGTTATTTCTTGCTCTCACCTCAGATGGGTGTGCATCTGCTAAGTGCATTGCCTGTGGGCAATTTGATTTATGTTCAAATGTTTGTGGTGCACAAGGTGCACACATATCTATTTATATATATTTATTACCAAGGCATGCAAAGCAGAGATTTTTCAATCTACGCTACACAAAACAGCTCAAAGCTGTGCCTGGCAGCACAAAGTCCTGCGAAGGACCTGACCCAAGCCATTGTGTAAGTTTCCTTATGCAAACCCTTATCCAAGCAGCAAATGCATGCCCGTAGGTGCTCACATCAGTGCCTCCACCCGGAGGAGGCTGAGCCAGAGGAGGGAGCAGGAACTGGGTGAGGTCCAAGCCATGGACTAAGTGTAATCATCTCATATCTCAGGTGGGGGAAGGTGAGAACCTGTCCGAGCACAGATCTAAGAGCTGTGGCTGTGACTGGGACCTTACCCCACCATCAGCAACACCCTGCATTGACCCTGTCATGTTTAATCCTCTCTGATGCACAGAAGGCTGCCCTGGGAGAGAGAAAGTTGTTATTTTAATGGACCCAGTATATGTCTCATGAGACAAATTCTCCATCGCAGGGACTGTCTCTTTATCCTTGTTTGGAGTCGCATTGTTCTGCCTGTTACACAGTCAAACTGCACAAATAAAATATATCCTGCATCTTTCATCATTAACAGACTTCTCATAGCACTTTTCATTTTTAGACACTTCACCTTTTCAAATCACTCATTAAATATTAATAAATTAATCCCTCTCACACTCCTGTGACGCATTCAAGACATTTTCATGATGATCATATTATGTTCTGGTTTTTATTTGAATATCAAATACATCAAGCAGATGTATCATTCAATATAATTAGCTGGCAGTTATAAACGATGCCAGAAACCAAGCCTGGCAGGCTGATTTTGCTACATGTGTTCAACTAGTGCATAAATACAAGCAGTAAAAAATGAGGAGCTAGTGGCATGAATGATTTTTAAAAGTTTATGTTCTTCAACAGATTGTTTACTTGTTTCCCTTCAGTTTGTATGAGCCCTTTTAGATACTAAAATCATCAGTAAGGTCAGCAAGCTGTGTTGGGCTGAATGCTTGTATTTGGTTTGCATGGCTAGGTTTTGATGGAGGGGTCTACTTTTGATGGAGGGGTCCTACTTCTGTGGGAAGTTACTAGAAACTTCCCCCTTGTCCAATAGAGCCAATGCCAGCTGGCTCCCAAACAAACCCGCTGATGGCTAAGCCCATCAGTGACAGTGGCAACACCTCGGAGATAGCATATTTAAGAGAGGGAGGGAACACTCTGTATGACAGCAACTGCAGCCAGAGAGAGGAGTGAGATTATGTGAAACAACTCTGCAGACGTGAAGGTCAGTGAAGGAGGAGGAGCTCCAGGCACTGGAGAAGAGATTCCGCTGCAGCCCATGGTGAGGCAGGCTGTCCCCCTGCAGCCCAGGGAGGCTGACAGTGGAGCAGATGTCCACTTGCAGCCCATGGAGGATGCTATGCCAGAGCGGGTGGATGCCCAAAGGCAGCCATGACCCTGTGAGAACCCTGAAGTGGAGTAGGCTCCTGAAGGACCCGGGGAGAGACAGGAGCCCACCGTGGAGCAGGTTTGCTGGCAGGACTTGTGAGCCCACAGGGACCCACACTGGAGCAGTGTGTTCTTGACGGATTGCACCCTGTAGAAGGGACTCATTCTAGACATGGGAAGTGCTCACATTGGAGACATTCATGGAGGACTGTCTCCCATGGGAGGGATCCCATGCTGGAGCAGAAGAGCATGATGAGTCCTCCCCCTGAGGAGGAAGGAGCAGCAGAGACAACATGCGATGACCTGATCACAACCCCCGTTCATCATCCTGCAGGGAAGGAGGTAGAGAAACTGGGAGTAAAGTTGAGCCCAGGAAGAAGGGAGGGGTGGGGGGAAGGTGATGAGAAATAAAAACTAAATTTTAAATTATCCTACTCTGATTTGATTGGTAACAAATTATATTATTTTTTCCACAGATCAAGTCTGCATTGCTTGTGATGGTAATTGCTAGGTGATTTTCCTATCCTTATCTTGACCCATAAGCCTTTCATTAGATTTTTTTCTCCCCTGTCCAGCTGGGGAGGGGAGTGATTGAGCAGCTTTAGCAGGCACCAGGCATCCAGCCAGGGTCAACTAATCACAATGCTCACCTATACCTGGGCAAGGTCATGCAGCCACAGCAGCATCTCTGGGTTAAACAAGTGTCTGTGTGACATGTCCCTGCAGTAAGGGACACTGCCACCACCCCCAGCACGGCAGGGAATTTGGGAAACAGAGACTCTGAACAGAGAGATCATTCAGACATGGTTATCATGGATATGAAGTATTTGTAATGCTCAGTGTGGAAAACAGTGCTATCCAGACCCATTTCCAGGAGGTACAGAGAAAGTGTACTCCCAGGTCATCAGCTCTAGTCCAGGGACTGCTTGCCAAGGCCCGGATACTAAGAAGATGAGGACATCACTGGTCCCAGAGCCAAGCACACTTTGCTAGCAGACAGTGGTCTCGTGGTCTCTCTATACTCAAGAGATCATTTTCCACAGGGCAGTAGTGGTGACTGGCTTCAGATGAGCCTGATCTTGTTAGCTTTAGCATAAATCTTGAGAACTTACAAATGATTCAGCAATGACTGGGAAAAGTTGTCTCATTTTAAGAGTCATGGTTTTTACCTAGGGTTCAAATAAGTTCACATGAAGCAGAATCACAGAATGTTAGGGGTTGGAAGGGACCTCTGAAGATCATCTAGTCCAACCCTCATCCCAGCATACCTAACCACTACACCATAGCCTCAAGTGCTAGATCTGCTTCTTTTTTAAACACCTCCAGGGTTGGTGCCTCCACCACCTCCCTGGGCAGCCCGTTCCAGTGCCTCACCACTCGTTCAGTAAAGAACTTCCTCCAAATATCCAATCTAAACTTACCCTGACGCAACTTGAGGCCATTTCCCCTTGTCCTGTCATTAGTAATTACAGAGAAGAGACCAGCACCAGCCTCACTACAGCCTCCTTTTGGGTAGTTGTAGAGGGCAATAAGGTCTCCTCTCAGCCTCCTCCAGACTAAACAAACCCAGTTCCCTCAGCCGCTCTTCATAGGGCATGTTTTCCAGACCTCTCACAAGCCTTGTTGCCCTTCTCTGCACCCGCTCCAGCACCTCGATGTCCTTCTTGTACTGTGGTGACCAAAACTGGACACAGCACTCGAGGTGCGGTCTCACGAGTGCCGAGTACAGGGGCACGATCACCTCCCTCCTCCTGCTGGTCACACCATTTCTGATACAGGCCAGGATGCCGTTGGCCTTCTTGGCCACCTGGGCACACTGCTGGCTCATGTTCAGACGGTTGTCCACCAACACCCCCAAGCACAGCCTTCCCTAATGGTCACGCTCTCAAATAATGGCAAAATCTGCTTGTGTGACACCAGCAAATCCCTGGCTTGGTGTGAGAAAATGCTGAGTATGTGGAGTGACAGGCTGGCTGTGGCCTGACTGACAAAATTCCCTGACAGCTTCATGGTAAGGTGACTTCATCAGCATCACACCATCAGGTTCAGCCCTGCCACCAGGTACCCCATCAGTCCTTCAGAGAGGCGTGGAGGGTGTCATTGCTACAGGTGCCGCAGTCCCCTCAGAGGCACTTGGCAGGGCTGGAGGGTCGGTGTGCACTGCTCGAGCTGGGCCTCGCCATCTAGCTGGTCAGCCTGTGCCCTGATGGAGGTCTTGCAGAGTCATAGAATTGTTTAGGTTGGAAAATAACTTCAAGATCAAATCCAACCATTTACTTAGCAATGCCAGGTCCACCACTAAACCCTGTCCCTAAGCATCACATCTACACATCTTTTAAATACCTCCATAGATGGCAACTTCACCACTTCCTCAGGCAGCCTGTTCAAGTGCTTGACAACTCTTTCATTAAAGACATTTTTCCTTATGGCCAATCTAAACTTCCTCTGGCACAACTTAAGCTTGTTTCCTTTTATCTCATAACTTGTTACATGGCAGAAGAGACCAACCCCCACCTCTCTACAACCTCAGGTAGTTGTAGAGAGCAGTAAGTTCTTGTAGAGAGCAATAAGTTCTTGGACTCTCCAGGAAGGGTTGTCCCTGATTTCTGAGGGGAGGATCCTGCCAGAAACAGGAGCAGGCACATGCTGGTGGGAACCAAAACAATGAATATTGCTTTTTCCATAGGGAGAGATCAGGGAGCACCTGGGTGAGGACAAGCTGCCCAGCTGCAAGCTCCTGGCTGGCAAGAGCTGTCACATTCCCTTCACAGTGAATGAAAAACAGGCATGTCCAAGTTGTGATGCAGATGATCTCCCTCTGACATCTGCTCTGGAGCGAGACGAATCAGCCTCTGCCAGTTTCTCTTGGCTAACTATCATAGGGTATGAGGGTGACTTGCTCCAAGTTAGGCAAGGTGAACCCCAAACTAGGTGGGCAGCACCTGTATCCTGCTGCTGTTTATCCTGCTGTGTCTGAGCCATGATGGCTCTGGCAGCCATGGCCTGCCTTTGCAGAAGGGTCCTGCTTCTGGAGACAGCGGCTGAAAGTCAAGAGGCTGCAGAGGATGAGTATGGGGGAGGAGGCAGGGGATGGGGTGGAACAGCTCTTTCAAAGCTGCACCCAGGCTCCATCTCAGGCTCTTTTAAAGGCCCAGCACTTTTAACATTTTATTTTGGTAAGGCAAAATATAGAATAAATATACTAAGCAATGTGGTATTCAGGAATCACCCACAGCCAAAAAAATACTTGTTGAGGTTTTCTTCATATACTGTCTGAGTTTTACCTGGTCAGCATCATGCAAGACCATGTCTACATGATGTAGCAACTTCATGCAGCCAGTCTCTGCAGGAGCCACTCTATGAGCAGCTCCTCTCATCCCCATTTCCAGCCACACACGCACCACAGCTCATTAGCACTTTGCTTTAGCAGAATATAAGAGTTCCTCGTGTATTTTACAACTTACAGGGCACTTCCTCTCATGACTGTCAGACAGTCCCATGGATCTCCTCCGACTATCATCATGTCTGACTCATTTGCCTTTCCCAGCATTTGGTTCTGGTGCGACCGTGGCTCTCGCACCCAGGGCCACCTGTAATTACCTTCCGGCTGATAGTTGTTCTGCTGCAGTTTTGCCCCTTTCAACCCCATTCAAAGCAACACTTCAGCACCAGGAAAGATTTTACTCCATCTCTCTGTGGCTGGAAGGTGCGGAGCAAAGCCAAAAGGCAAAGCAGTTTAATAGGAGGGGGCTTGCCAAGCTGTGATGTTACAAACAGCTGCTCTGCTGACAGCTCTGTCACAAGGAAACTCTACTTGGCTCCAAGCTCCCTCATGCTCAGCACTTCTAGAAATGGTGCTGAGGAAGCAGATTATGTCTTTCTGCTTTTGAAAAGCTGGTGGATGCTATGCTTTAAGAGAACATGAACTGGAAAAGTCTTGAAACTCAAACAAAGCGAAGGGAAAGAAGTGGTCTGTGTTTGCTTTGTGTGTCTTGCCCTTATCTCCTTCAGTGTTCTGACACCAAGACTTAGTAACTATCAGAGCCAAACGCTGTTCCCTCACACAGGTACTGACTCTGTTTAGCAAATAATAACCTAAGCCAGAGAAGTAATACAAAACAATATCAATCCCTTGGTAAAAGTGCTGGGGAGCAGCTGTGCTGGGGCAGAGAGGAGGCTGGAGACTTAACAAAGTTCACAACACAGCTAAAAAAAAAGTCATTAAGGATGCAATTCAGCTGCATGGAGCAGATGTTTGACCTGCCCACAGCTTAAAAGGGAGGCACAGCTTGAAGGGAGTACAATCTTGGTGGCAGATGATTAACACAGAGTACAATAGCCCAGAGTAACTAAACTTGTGCAGTGAAACAAAGGGAACAAGGGGCTCTGTCCTGCAGCGCCTGCCCTGGCTTGTGCACACAGGTGGGATGTTCCCGACTTTGATAAACAGGCTGTAAGGAGGGAGAGTCCAAAATAACTTGGTGAATTCAGGTCACCAAATTTCACGGAGGTTTTACTACCCCAAATCACCTGTGTGCTAGGCTCCGTCCATAAACCAGCACACCCAGGCCTGGAAGAGTTGGGAGGTGGAGGAGGAGCTTTTCTTCATCTCCTGTTTGATCTGCAGTGCCCTGAGATTGCTCCTCTTTGCTGCAAGTGCTGGAAGTAGCCCGGCTGTGGCATTGGGCAAGAAACCAGCTGAGCTGCCCTGGGGAGGTTCAGGACCTATGGACTGCTTCTGGTTGCAGTTTGACTGAGCAAAGGAGTCGGGTCTGCTCTTGTGCAAGGTGCAGTTAAGGGAAAGGACATGAACAGAAACCTAATCACAGGTGTTGGGAAGTTTTAGGTCTTTCTGTAATGGGAAACACACTTTCACTGCTCACCTTTTTTTTGTAGTTGCAGGTTGGGGCTTCTGTGTTATTTAATTAATGTGTCCTTTCACTCAAAAAGACAATTTCAGTTGCAAAATAGCTATTGCCACAACAGCTTTTTGTTTCATGTATCCCCTCAGATTTTACTTCCTAGATTCCAGCAGTTTTTGAACTCCTCATGTATACAGGTAGACAGCTATGTATGTAAATCTCTCTATATATGTGTACACAAAAGGCAGCTATGAAAGGAAAGAAATGCAAAGAGTTCACAAGAAAACATTGCAAAATTCTGCAGAAGGGCTGCAATAACCACACTCATGGGATGCATTCACCTGCCTAGCAATTCTGCCAAAAGTGGTAGAGGATTCTGTGTCGGGCTTCAGCTCTCATCTCAGATAAGAGAAACCGCATACCAGGCTGTGTTAGCTGGAATGTGACCACCAGGTCAGAAGTAGCTTCCCTCCTCTACTCAGCACAACTGAGGCCACACCTAGAGTATTATGTCCAGTTTTTGGTCTCTCTGTTCAAGAGGAGAGTAGGGAAGATGGAGGAGGTGGTGTAGAAGGGGCCATTGGCCTTGAGTCCCCAGGAAGAGTCACTGGGCAGTTAAGGTTTTTTTTTCTGGCCAAGAGGAGGCTAAGGACTGAGCCGATAGTAGCCTGCTGCAAACACAACTACAACAAAGAAGGAACCAAGCTACTCTCAAGCACAGGGCAATGGCGTCAACTGTGTCTTGGGATGGTCAAGATGGGCAGATGAAGAAAATGCTTCACCAGAAGGGTGCTGCAATGATGGATTGGACTGCTACAACCTCCATCCTCAGAGTTTTTCACAGCTCAACTAGATAAAGCCATAGCTGGCTTGGTGGAGTGGAGGCCACAGTCTTGCTCCAGGTGAGATGTTGGACTAGAGACCTCTAGAGGTCCCTTCTAGCCAACACCACTTTCAAAGTTTAAGGCTAGGCCAGGCACTAAATTTTGACAGATACTGTTTGTGATCCCTTCACCACCCTCCCAGGCGACAATAACAGGGGAACTAGGGAGAGAGATTTTGAGGTTTAAAAAAAAAATTGAACTAGTTTAAGGGCAAAGAAAAATAATACTAGCAATACCAATGAAGTTGTTAAACTGTGTACAGATATTATATAAATATACAAATATATGAAAAGATACAAGAGAACACATTACTATGGAACTGACATCTCCCAGATGACAGCTACTTCCCAAGCAGAAAAGTCCCAGACTGGACTCAGCACCAGACAGGAGCACCCAAGCCCAGAGTCTCAATGACAGTACAAAAAATCCCAACCAAACAAAAAAGCCACCCAACAAAAAAACTAAAACAGAAAAGGAGCTGTGCTGCTCCTACCCAACCTGTCCTGATGAAATGTGCTCCTTTGCAGTGTAGACACAGGAGGCAGGAACATCAGCAGCACAGGGGAAAATGACAAAGAGCCAATAGCCCTCCTTTCAACACAGCAACCACTAAAAGGGTGAGGGCTTTCCTTAGGGCTCCTTATATAGTGAGCACCATGGGAAAGAACACTGTGATTGGTCCATTTGGGTCACCTGACCCATCCCCTCCTCCCCATAGGCACAGCTGCTCCCCATCCACTACTGTGACTACTACCTGTGCTAGGAGCCCCAGAGAACTGTTATCCTGGTGCTCTCCAGCCAGGACAGGAGTATGTTTGCAGTTACTTTCCAATGCATGAGTTACTCAGCGGAGGGTAGAAGTGAGACTTCACCTCTGGCACAATCTGCTATAACCACTCATCAGCTGTGTTTTCAGGTGTAGTTTCCTCATGGCAGGACACCTGCTGCTATTTCACCATCAGTGAGTCTTTTCTAGCCAACCAGTCTTCTATCTGTCCACCAAATTATGGATCCACGTTGACTCTTTAGCAGAGCCTGAGCCTTAAATATGTCTGAAATTTGAGGCTAACTACTGTGGGCAGGTGTGTACATCTTTGTCTTCATGTGTTTATGATGGAAGTGAGAGGAAAGGTCTGACCAGAATCAAACAAAAATAGAATCCTAATTTCTTTTCTTTGTAGAACAAACTGGAGCAGGTAGTTTCCAAATGAAATGTGAGATGATGCCAGCTGCCTGCAAACTGTACCTACTTTAAAAATAAAATCTCACTGGATGCAAGTCATCCTCATCTGTGTCATCTCAGGTACAATTTTCTTTCATCCAGAAGTCTCCCTTCACTGTCTTCTAAGATGCAGGAATTAAAAATCAGCATTTTGAACTGAACACAGCTGATGCTGACCAGGGTGGGGCTGTGGCCCCTTTGGGTCCTGTTGCCTTCAAGAAAAATCCCTTCCCTCTACCCTCGGAAGACTTCTCTCCTTCAAAGAGAAATTAAACCAGTATCAAACAAGGACCAAGTTTCATACGTCTTAAAAAAGCACCGACATGCCACCAAAAGATCCCAAGCAGTAAAACAACTTAGGTAAGTAATGAACAGTAGAAATAGTAAAGAAACTTTACACGAACAGTAGAAGAAATTAGCAACCCGTGAAGCGCAATCATATTGAATAAATACTTTGGCCATTGTTATAATGGGATTCAGCTGATCGAGACGTTTACACGGGGAAGGAATTGTGGCCTCACTGCCATCAATAGATGTCACCAACTCTAATGGAGCTCTGGTTTCGTGATGTTTATATTGCAACATAAGCCAAGATGCCTGTGAGCTGTCAAAACCCTTTAGAGCCATTTGTCCCAACAACCCCACAGTATCATCCCCTAATACTCTATTATGCAAAGAGACCCTTTTATTTTTATTAGAGCTAATTCACCAGATGGCTTCTCTTCCCTCTCCTCCCTGCTTTGATGTAGAAAACACGAGTAAGTGATTTTGCTGACTACAGATCAAGGCACAGCTCAGTGCTATTTGCCATGCACAAAACATGAAAAGCGGAGCAGGGACAGTCAGGCAAACCTAACATGTTTGTAAATAGCAGCAAAATCTTTACAGACACGTGGGAGGTGAAGCAGCCTGCTCCCCTGACGTGGGGTGGCCCTGCAGGGAGTCGAGTGGGGAAGGGGCTGAATTTCTACATATTGATGAGAGATTAGACCCACTGGTGACACTGAAAGCAGATTAACGAGAGAGCAGAGAGGTGACAGAGAAAAGGAGGGAAAGAAAAATGGGCGACTGTCCTACAGAAATGCTGACGGGCATGGATGGATGGTCAGGTTCCACAGTGACCCAGGCCTCAGGTTATGGTGCCAGTTTCACAGCTTTCTTTTCATGTCGTGAGGCTGCTACCTGCAAATTTTGCAACAACAAAATGCAAGTAACGGAGCCAGGAAGTTTCACAGCCAGAAAGAATGTTATTAAGAAATAAAAATTTGAACTCCCTGCTGCCAGTGAACACATCGTTACTGCTCATGAAGAGCAATTCCCACAGAAACAATGTCCTTCACTGAAAAACTATGTTAAAGTCCAAAAAACCAAAAACATCAGTCCCTCAAACTCTCACAGGTTTTAAACAAAGAAATAAAAAGAAAAAAAATTAAATGCAAAAATAACCCGCAGCTTTTTCCAGGCTTGTAATACAGTGCACAGAGGTGAGAAGCAGCCCTAATAATGGGACGTAATCCATTATTTATGGTGCAGCTCTGTTTGTAAGAAACTTTCCAGCCCCGTATGAAGGGTTGCATTGGCTGGAGGGGAAACCCAGATGGCTACAAAAAGTGTACGAACAGCCATCAGGGAACAGTCTCCCCAGAGGCATTTTCCCTGCCTGCAGTAAAAGGTGGCTCAAGGACTTCTGGAGTCAGATGTGTTAACTCCATCTCGTGTCATAGTTAATTGGGTTTAGGTGCTATGATGCCCTTGGCATTGTGCTCAAATGGAGGCATACACCCAAGGCATACGCCACCTTGGGCTACACACATGACGTAATAAATGCCCTCGCTAATTGATGGGCACATGTTTTTACAGCATGTTACAATGATTGACATGATTTTAAAAAATACGGGTTTTTTTCAGCATGAGAGCTTCATTTTATGCAATGCTGAAAGCAGCTTGGCTGGACTCTACAACAAGCCGTTGCACGAGCAGAACACAACTGCAGCCTGCTTAGTTATGCATGTCTGCCTCCTGCATGGACTTTCTGTTGTCTAATAAGCTGCAAGCCACGAGTGATGGTTTTCCAGCTGTTGGGACATGTTCATCGTCACAGATTCCCCCGTGTCTAATTAAGCTCATGGCTCAGCCTCCCCTTTGGTGATGGTGCTAACAGGTTCTCTTCTCTGTGGTGCCTGCTTATTTTCGCGAGAAACAGAGTGTATAATCCCTGGGACCTCTGCTGCTCTGGGACTTCTGATTAAAAAGAATTGCTGGGTTTCAGGATTTATTGGGAAGAGGGAAGTGGCTGGCAGTCATGTAAGTAAGCCATTGACTTTGCTCACAATCATGTTGCTTTGGTTGGGAATTAGGCTGAGGTAACCCTGGTGCAGCTGAGCCTCAGGAGAGGAGCCAGAGCCGACGAGCAGAGGCGCAGCACAACATTCTTCTCAAAAAAAGCAACCACATTCACTCTGTATAAGATATTTAGAATTACCTCAATGAACAGAAAGAAGTCATTGGCTTTAAATGGTGTGAGATCATCCCCAAACATATATGCCTTGTTTACTGCCTTCCTCTGGGACTGTCTGCGATACAGTGAGCTCTTTATTTCAGTGAATCCCCCATAGTTTGTATTCCCTCTCTAATAGCTTCTAGTGCACCTTATAAACTAAGGCAGGTGCGTAACATTTTCCAGGGTCACTGTGAGATGAGGTCCTTCCTGGTAACAGGGACGTGGAAGACCTCAGGGCAAAGAGACCTGGTACACTAAGTGTGGAGATTAGATGCTGCTCAGAGCACTTGGCTTGATTTTTTGGGTCAATCTTCGCATTGGCAAAGAGGATAAGGGTGTTTTGTGCCTGGGAACCTCCTTAACATCTGTGGGAAGACACAAGATTTGCTCTTCATAGATACTTTTGCATTGCTTTATAGAATAGTACAGGAATAGGGAGATCAGAGCCCCCTCTCTGGGGGCAGTAGGACCTCCCAACCACTGCCCATATCTGGGAAGTTCAGAGAGTTACCCACTGAAGTTCATAAGAAAATCTCTGGAGAAAGAGAGAGCTCCACACTGAGGAGACTGGGGCACCTCGTTTAATCAGGAAAAATTCCCTTTCACCCCCAGTAAAAGAAACCATGTAAACCCCTTCTACACATGTAAAACCCTTCTACACTTGCCCCATCAAAATGCCCCAAATTCTTTCTCCCAGTAACACCAACATATTTGGGAGGGAGTTGCTGTTTTTCTCACAGGTTTTTTTTTTCTGGCTACACCTCTCCAGACCAGCACGTTTGCACAAACAAAGTTAAACTGTTTGGTTGCCATTAGTAACACAAGCAGTAAAAAGAGAGGACAGGTGTTTCTTAAGAGGTGTGAAAGATTAACAGGATTTTCTTGGATTGTGGATGAAGCTGTCACTGTAGGGTATCTACCTTTTTTTGTATCCACAAAGAATATAGGAAAAATTTCAATAACATTCACTGGTGCTTAGTGAAAATCAAGCAGGTTTGTGCCTGCTGTGCCTGCAGTCCTTGCAGGCAAACTGGAACTGCAGCAAATAACCCCTTCCTTTGCCCATGCGGATCCAGGTTCTCTTTTCAGAGACACCCTTGAAAACTCTCAGGAGCAATTAGCCCAGAATCTCTCTGGAAGGAATTGCATGGCGGGGGGAAGACCCCAACAGAAGCATCCAAACGTTGGTGGAACAAATAAACAAAAAAAAGACCCAAACAGCTGGATCAGTTCAGCCTTTCGTCTGGGATTCCTTGCAGGGGTTTTAGTAATTCTTAAGAAAAGGTGATGTTCTACATGACAAAACACACCAGTAAGAGCAAACAAGTCCAGGATGCATTCTCCCACACCCTACCATCCAGCCTCTCCATACTAGAAGTCTGGAAGGTTCTTCCATGCACCTTCTCTGAACATCTCACAATATCTTGCACTAAGGGTATGCCACAGTGGCTAACGAGTGGAGCCTGGAGACAAGACGACTTCAGCCCTTGTGAGGTTACAATTTTTTCTCTCTTGTCCATCACACCTATGCCAGGAGAGCTGCGCCTGTGCACACAACAGGTTCTGTGGAAGTGCATTTTCTGTAATGTGAACTAGCATCAAAAAATGCCATTAAATAAACCCCTAGTATCAAATGTGCAATATGAATAAAGCTACTGGGCCCCATAGCTGTGTGCAAATTTTAAATAACTTGCTGAACCAGCTGAAAACATCACTGCGTGCGAAAGCTGGCCAGGCATTTTCCTACCCCCTCCCTTGCTTTGTTTGCCTCCTGCTTATGCCAAATGGTGTATTAGGGCTGTAGTGTAATATACAGCATTTGAACTTGTCTTTTGTAGTGAACAATGTCAACAGACTGCTTTTTCTGATGAAAAGATCCTGAGCCCATAAATATTGCCCCAGCGTGCTGTACGTTGCTCCTATTGTATAAATCTCCCCACAGTGCTCACCTCTGCTCCTGTATCATAGCGAGATAAATGCGGTGCTAAAGGCCTGATTTATTTCAGTCAAAGGACAAATAGTTTGATATCAAAAGGAGCTTCGTAACAATTAACATGACAGGCAAGGAGGATTAGCTGTTGTGATTTTCAGTGTGGCATAAGCAGGCAGGTGCTGTTATTTGGGCTGCATCCCTCCCCCCCCTCCCCTTTCCATTAAAGAGATAGTTATTGTACCGCTGTGAAAAGAGCAGCTGCTGTGCCTGAATTTCCCTATCAGCCACTGTTTCTAGTGTCGGTATGAATTGGGGACACATTGTTGGGCTTTAATTAGCCCTGAGTCCCACCACCATAGGACTGCCCTGCTCTGACAAGCGCCCCAGGATGCTTGCGTTGAATGTGCATTAATCTCCTCATGCCTGATGGCTGGGAGACAATCTCTCCAAAAAAAAAAAAAAAGAAAAAAAAGGAAAAGACACCTTTACCATATTTGCAAAATGCTTGGCTTAAAGCTAAGCAGCCAAATTAAATATAACCTTCACTCTTGACTCTAGTGGCCAAGCTGTTCTCTGAGTCATAGAATCATAGAATGGCCTAAACTGGAAGGGACCTTAGAGACCATTTTAATCCAGTCTCCCTGCCACCAGGGACGCCACCTCTCGACTAGATCAGGCAACCCATTATGATATTTTAGATCTTTGCTGTTGTTGCTGACTCTAAGGTTTAAAGAGATGAGAACTTACCTTCAAACAGATGAAAACCAGTTTCCAAATCTGAGCCTAAACTTGGAGAGGAGCAATATTTGACAGGTGTTATTTGGCATACAGGACTAACTTCTGCTTCTTGGGATTTGTGTGAAGTTGGCTTGTGAGGCAGAGTGGGCACAAAAGCAAGGCTGGTTGCCAGCAGAACTAAGCACAACTGATCACACATAAGTTCTGTGGTCTTACTGTTATCACTAAAGGTTAGTTTAAAACAAAGAAAATCCAAGAAACTCTGGACTAGCCAGAGAGTCAAAACAGTAGGCATATTTTTTGGCAAGATGGGAGAATTTTGCAGCACCTTTCCCTCTTCACACCATCCGATGAGAAGAGCACCCCCCGTTTCTTTATCTGGTATATATCTGGCCACCTTTTGCTGTGATCCTGGTACCTCTCCTAAACTGTGAAAATTTGAGCCAGGTCAGGATAGGGACAGGGATTTTCTGCAAGACGACAGTGTTCTTGTGTGAAGCCTTCTTGGTAGTCTGCTTCTTACCATGGCCAAAATTCAGATTCTTCAGAAAGCTATAAGGGCTGAAACCAGTTGCTCCAGTAAAACCACATTGGAGTGAATTAGAAAAGCAATTATGCTGGCGGCATATGTCCAGATGAAGATTTTACAGTGTTTTCTGCATATAACTGTATTAACACTCTTTAACCTCTGAAATACATTGTGCCTACATAAAACATCTGACTAATACAATTTTTTCAGCCTGTACCTCAGACTGTTCCTGAAAGTACAAAACACGCAAAGAAAACCAAACTCGTTGGTGAGCCCTGAGCAGTTAATCTCTCTGCAACTTGTGTGCCAGATGGTGGGAAGATCTTTGTAGCACATTGATGTTTTCACCTGCTGTTTGCATTTGGAGTATTTTTGTGGAGAAGTTTTTCCAGCTCAGACTCTCCCTGGCTCCCTGGCTGAGGGAGGGTGTGCACGTGCATGTAGGGAGACCACAAAAAAAAGCCTTACTAGGAGCATTGCTGGATTTTTCAGTTTGAGAAGTGCAGAGACGTTCCAAACGGCCTTGAACATCAACCAAAATCCTGACATTTGCTGCTGTTTCTTTTGATTGCTTTTGTCTTCATATCATGTAGATGATAAAGGAGAAATTAAATTTTATTATCCACAGAGCTAGCTGCATTCAGATCTGAAGTGGTGCTAGGGTGGATTCAATCACATCTGGTGCATGGGAGATGAATTTGGCCCAGAGCTGGAAAAATGTCAGTTACTGATACTCTGTTAGTCTTCAGATTGAGGATGCACAGATGTTGGTTTACTACTTCTTTCGAGGAGACCAATTCTAAATCTGTGTTTTTGTTTCTACGCAGACCATACCTGCAAAAATAATAACAGCAAAGCTAGTGTCTTCCCAGTGACTGGTGAACTCTATAACACCGCCTCCAAAGCCCCATAACAGTAGCTGGTGCTAGATCACAGTACTTGATTTAAACTCCACTCCTTGTTCAATAATCCAAAAATAAAAATAACACTGAGAGATGAATCAAACCTCAGTTTGTTGTTCGTTGGTTTGGTTTTTTTTTTTCCCCTGAACATAAAGAGCAAAATGTGGTTTTTAGTCTAGATGATTTGTCTTCCAACGAGATGAAAACAATAAGAATCTAGTACCAGGTCCCCAGGAACATATGAGAAGAGTGACTTGCTTTGTTACATTTGTCATGTGAACTGAAACATCCACTGAGAGGTCTTGCTGAGCAGGAGATAATTTCTCCACCCTGCAAGCATTTCTCTTTCTTTAGATTAAAAAAATATCTAGACCTAAACTGGATAAAAGTATTGAAAGCAGAACACATTTGCAAAACCAAACTCTGAAAAAGTCAGTACAAGTCTCAGAAATATTTCCCTTTGATTCAAAGCATCCCTAGTTTTGAAATAACTTTACTCTTACTAGAGCAATTTATTTTTTAGGCAGAAAGAGAAACTAGTATTTTTTGTTTTGAATACACTGCAGCTAATTCACTGTTTGAAAACCCCTTTCTGTGAAGGGTAAAAAAAAGGAGGGGAGAATAAAAAAGTTGAAAAATGCATCAAAACTGACCATTTCCCACAAAGCCAGTTTTCATTTCTGTACATCAGCATTTTTTTTTAAATGAAACAAGGCACTACACAACTTTCCTGAGCAGCTCTATTCAAGCAGGATCGGAGGCCAGCAGGGAGACCGCTTTAATGTAATGATGTCGTTGCAGAGAACAAAATGATTCTCTTTCCCGCAGCCTGTGTACGTGCAGCAGAAAAGTCATGAAAGGGGGGAATTACTATGGTAATGACCACATAGCTGCTGCATGTTTATGTAGATTGATGACCAACGAGCCAAATCCACGTTTTTTTACGTCAGCGAAGCTCTGCCCACCCGTCAACCTCTTAAAAACTTCAGTCCAAAGAATCAGCCCAAGAAATTGGGGTAGAAGTAGTTTTTAAATGGATGTGAAAATATTTCAGCAGCAAATAGGAATAAATCCTATTCTTCTTACACACGACGATGCCGTCTTTAAAATCAAAATTTTTTTCCCTAACTGTAGGGTGAGTAAGAGGAGATTACCCTGAGTCCCCTGGAAATGGCCATAGCTTAGCCTGGGATTAAACAATGCACATTCAAGCATTACCATGCATCAGGATTTGCGGGGTAAAACTGACAGGGAAGAAAATGGGATCCTTCTTGTATGTTCCCATTCCCAGCAGTGTCTAGCCAAGCTGACAGGAAAGATAAAGTTCACTCTTCCCTCCATGTAACTGGTGTTGGGAGAAAGATTTGCACCCAGGAGAAAAGGAAACATGGCATCAGTCGTGACTTCTTGGCATAAATGAAAGGAAATTTTGACAGGCATAAAAATGTTATTTTCTCATGAAAAGCTGCTGCTTTGCTATGCGGATGGGGATGCTTCTTGGGAAAGAAAAAGAAAGGGTAAAAGAGCAGTCTCAGTCTGGTGCCAGTTTATAATAATTCACGCTATCGCCCATTTCTCACTGCATAACGATCTCCAGCAAAGGAAATGATGAACTCTTATTTCTGAATCCACATTTTAAATATCAAAATTACTGGGCCAAGGAAAGGTCATCTCTTCCCACTGCTGTTAGCCACCTTTCTTCCCCAGCAGCCCTGCACTGCTGTGAAGCTTTTAGCACCTTGGAAGGATTCACACTGCTGATAAGACCAGAGTCTTATGGGGACAGGGAGTCTGCTGATGTCTGCTGGAAACTCTGGAAAATGTGGGCTGCTGTGTGCTGCTGGATGTTTGGACTGGGAGCTACTAATTTACTTCTAACCGTGTTCCCACTTGCAGTTGCCTGCTCTCACCGTCAGCCTCCCTGCTCCCACTCTGCCTGCTCCAGCTCCCCTGAACCACATTTTGTGCAAGCCCACCCTTGTAGCCATCTGAGGAGCCATGGCTGAGTGATGAGAGTAAGGCATGCAGCCATTTATTGCAGTGCTGCACCCTGGTGAGTTAAAATTACGGTGTTATTTGGTCCCCAGGTGAGTGGCAACCACCAATGCAGGGGGAGCTCAGCTGAACCTGCTCCTGAATTGCCATGAGATTTAGTGTTTTGTTATGCCACTGATAGTAGGGTGGATGCTTAGGGCAGCTGCCTCCTTCATGCACCCAACTGCGAGCCACCAGCTATGAACGTGGTGTAACCAGCAAGGCTCAATCACCTGCGTCCAAGACTAGTCCTGGGCTCTCAGTCATATTTCAACCTTAGCTCAGGCAAACATCTAATCCTTCTCTGGAGACCCTGTGTGCCAAAATCATACTCATGGCCTAAAGAGCAATGTGCATGCAGCTGTCCTGGATGGATCTGCAGTCCTTAGCACTACAGGGGCTGTGGGGGCTCTTGTAATCCTCACTCTGCTTAGACCTCCCTCTGCATATTCCAACAATGGCCCCATTTGTCTCTGTACAACCCCACATACCCCAATGTGGTCTACATCCCATCAAGCCCTCCTTTCCAACTCCATCATGAGATAAACTTATGGGTCCTATGGATCTCTGTCCAAAATCTTGCTAGCAAAGCCCAAAATGTGACCCAAGCCCAGAACATGTGAAGTCCTACTCATCCAGGGATGGCTAAACACCCACCTCCAACCTTAAATAATTTACATGCTTTCACATATCTTTCCTTGACTTCGAAGGAACATATTTTTAGTTGTTTTCTCCATACCCTGTACTTTTTCTCCAAGCCCTAAAAGCTTTCGTTCTAACTTGAGGCTCAGCAGAGTATCTTTAAATCAGCTTCAGAATGAATCGACACTGCAATACCTGAACTTCTTTGTTCATTTGCAGGGCATGTGTGCGCACGCTTGTGTAGTGAGCACGCACAGACGCTCTTACCTTTCTCTGAAAGTCTATGCCTTGAATAGTAGATAGCAAATCTCCATTGCCTAGGAGGGTTGGGGTGAGATTAACTGCAGGACCTGTGATTTGTTGCTACCTGAATGGTGTGCATGTTGTCAGTTTGGTGTGTCTCTATTTCTAAGTGAGTCATATTAAACAAATCAATTGCTAATTCAATTAATCATGAAAAACATGCAAAAGAACATCTCCAGGAGCTGATTTAGAACATGTTATTTATGGGTGATTGAGCAAAGAAAGTTAATCTGGGTCAGAAGACTTTGATTTTTAATTCTTAATGTCACAGATTTCCATTCTTTTGAACTGAAATCTGACATAATTTATTTTTCTAAGGGTGTAGCTTTATAACTCCATTGACATTGGCATGTGTGGTCATGCATACTGAGTCTGTTCTCTTATGCCTAGCAAATAAGAGCTTTTATGGATGCATAGATCAATACAAGCTTAAGATCTATAAACATCTGCCTGGTGGTATTCACATGCAGGACACATTGCATTGCATTTATCTACAAAGTTGTTTACTGGAGGCAAAATTATGGTTTTATTGCATTCTTCTGTCTGTTTCTCCATTCTGAGAAATGTTAGATTTTGATATTATGTAATCCTTTGCAGTTTCTGGCCTTGATCTTACCAAAGACCTCCAAATGAAGAACATATGGCTTTGTGGTGCAAAATCAGGAACTCAATGGAAAATAATTGTCTATGCCTCTTACAGAGGAGATATAATAGGGGTATAAATGACTCTAGTTCAAAATGTAAGCAATCTAACAGGGTAGATTCCTCCTTGAGACACAAATTAGACCTTTTCAGGGTGTAGGAAACTTAAGGAATCAAGTGCCAAAGATTTCAGTCTTTGATGATAATATATGCTTTAGTTCAAAATAGGATGCTGAGTTTCCTCTTGACAGCATGAAAATCTGACATTTCTGGTTTGTGGATAGCCCTAGGAAAGAAACATGGTTATAAATAGCATGTGTGTGGATTCACAGAGTTAGGAGAAAAGGTGCAAGAAGCTTCCATTTGTCACTGAAATTATGGACAATTCTAGTCTCTGCTCACCTTTGAATATGTGCATCCCTGCGTGACCCATGGGAGAGCCCTGGGGACAGTGGAACCAGGACTGTGGCCCTCCTGTGGCATCTGCCAGTTCTTGATTCTCTGCTTTAGTCTTGGGCAAGTCACTTTGGCCCAGCCTAAGTCATCTTGGCCAGTCATTAGGTGTGCACCTCCAGTCATCACCTGCATGCATAGAATCCATCCACATCCTGACACGTTGCTTCATCTTAGAGAGATTCCTCAGATTTGTTTGGAGGGAGGTGGTACACAGCTCATACTCTGCAATACTGTAGCTCAGGTTAGAAAAGTGATACAGCACTGGGGTCTAGCTGGATTTATCAATTCTGTTTCCCCAACAGGCTTCTTCACTTGGGCAGCCCAGGTCAGGCTGATTTCCAGTCTGGAACTGTTTTCTGTTCTAGCAAATCCGAGCTAACTCACAGCTGAGTGCCTGTAAGGAGCTAAAGTGATCTGCTGACAGTACCATAGCATGAGGTATGGGAGGCAGCTGCAAGTCTCTCTTATGCACAATTTAGGTTTCCCCAGATAAAGCACAGAACCACGGAATTTGAGAAAAATTCAGGTTGGAAGCAACCTCAGGAAGTTCCTAGTGTGACTTCGTGCTCAAAGCAGGGCAAAGTGTGAGATAAAAAAAACTGTCACCTTTGTCTAGGTAACTAGGCCGTGGGTGCTCCAAACTTAGGACAAAGCTCCAAACCTGAGTGGACTGGCTTTTTTAAGAAAATATATGACGAATTGCACAGAGATGTGACTGTCCTGGGAAGGAAGTTTTTAATTCCAGATAAGGAGAAATCTCCAGAGGACACAGGCTGTCTTAGTGACTTTGAAGAAGGTCGGCAGTATAGGAGCTGCACACAAGGAGTTTTCCATTTTCCAAATGAGATTTTCTTCCATCATAATTGAATATACACTTAATGCAGGGAGTGGGAAATAGATGTGTTAAGGAGGTGAGTACCGCATTATCAACACTTCATAGAGCAGAACTACTCAGGGAACAAGAGCAGGTAATACAGGTAATGGTGATGAATTCTCTTGTCACTCATCCAGGTAGAAATGACTGGGCTGCTACTCTGCTGAAAGGCATAGAATCACTTAGATAATCAAATCACAAAAATAACCCCACAAGAAGACGATGAGCTGCTAACCAGCCTTGCCACCTCTTGCTGCCATATGCCCTCACTGCTGTTTGCTCAGAAGGAATGTTGGGGACAAAACCTTTTCACCAGAACATGACATGCTGCAGCCCAAGTGAGGAGAGGAGATCTGGATTAAAACTCCTTTTCAGTTGGTTAAACAACATTGCTCTGATCACACCTTGGATCAGGCCCTGCTTCTTCTGTAGCACACCTTGCAAAGGCAACGAGTACCCTGTGCTCTGATCCTCTTGACCCATGGATAGTGCTGAAAGCTTGAAGCAAAGACTATGTGACAGGTCAAACAGAGGTCACTAATCTTTGAAGGTAAAGATGGAAGAGACTTTAAGGAGGCACTAAATCCATTTCCCTGTTCCATTTTCATGGGCAAAATGTGATTTTTCTGGTTAAAGTATAACCAAGCTTCTCGAGTCCATCAAAATTGATTCTTAAAACAATTAACCTAGCTGCCCTTGGTGGGCCCATAAAACAAGATGATGCAGCGAAGCCAATCCTTGAGGAAGACAAGCCTAAAGCTGTTCAAGAATTTTAATATTTTTCTTCAATGTATGCTGAATGGGTCACCATGTTCAGAATTTTCCCAAGTAAATGCAAAAGTTTTAGTGGCTGCTTGTCTGAAGTCTGTTATCCAAAAAAGGTGTGAAGACAGAGATCTATTCCCAAGGTATCTTTCCTATTCACTGGCTGACTAGTCAACAGGACAAATATGGTATAACTTATTCCTTTCTAAATGCTTAAAAAGATGAAAAAACTTGAGAAACTGAAGAATCATCTATAACAATCCACTAATGGAATTGATGATCTCACCCAGTGGCCAGTTAAGTCAAATAAGCTTCTTGCCCAGCTGGCAACTCTGATGATTCTCTATAGCATCCTTTCTCAATGTTGATACAAGATGTGATGCACTTTTACACTTTCCACTTACAAAACTTCAGTTCTTTCTTTCAAAAGCCCCTGTGATCAGATTGGGGCTTCCCAAATCCCACTTGTCTTGCTTTAATGAATGGGATTAGGAGAGGTGATCTTTTTTTGCAAACTAACATCTAGTTTTATATAGCTGAAGCTTGTAGTACTGCAGTGGGATTACAAAGTCCTCAGCTCTCTTCTCTTCTCCCATCCTTCCCCAGCTGCTTTGCCACAGGCCAGGCTCTCCACCTTCAGGACACGTCTCCCACTGACCTGCCTGCTCTGGATCTGGCCTCCAAAAGGAAGCTGCTGAAGAAGTGATTGTTATTTGGGTTTCATTGTGTTTTACTAGCTTGTTTGTTAATGTGCACTGTGAATTTAATTAAAGATCCTACAAGATAGCTGATGGCTGAAATCAGAATCTGAAATAGATTTGGTCTTGGAGGCACTTTCCTGTTGGGCTACAATGTGATCGTGCTTTGCTTTTGTGGTGCTGCTGACCAAAAATCAAGCCTGTTTTTACCTCCCAGCCTCTTTCCCACATCTCAGCACTCTCCACAGTGACAAATGTCTCCTTCAGCTTCCTGGAGAGGGGGATAATTCTCCCACAACAAGCATTGATCTCTCATTAGACTCCATCCTGTTAGTTAAAAGCTGTTTTTACTCAGACAATCCAGAACTCATTTCCAACCTTAAAAGCTTACGCTGTTGGATACTCACTGAGGGCATAATTTTTAACCACTCTGTTTACTGAATCTACAAAAGCAGTTATTGGAGGCATTTATACACAGTAATTTCTCCCTAGGCCTCAGAGAGCAAGAGCAGATGACCCAACATTGCTAACTGTGGTCAAGCTTTTTCCTATTCAAAGGAGACAGTATTATCCCATTTCACAGAAAGTCTGTTCACGGCAGCCTAAGGTGACTTGCTTCGAATTGCACAGGACAGACCAGAGCTAGTGTCTCAACCAGGGGCTGTCCCACACTTCTCTGGACCTCCTCCCTAAATCAGGCAGAAGCTATGCCACTGGATGAGTTCTTGTGCTATACTCACTGGATGAGCTGCTGCTCTCAAGGAGTTAAAGCAGTAATTCCTAGAGCTATGGTAAAAAACTTCCACATCATTAGGACAATTAAAAGCAAAGAGTAATCAATGAGATACAGCTAAGTTGTCCTGTTGCATGTGTACATATACATTGCCTTGCAATTAACTGGTATATAACTGAATTCAATCAAAACTTTAATTCATGTCTTCATGTGTTTCTTAGAGCTTGACCACAGATTATTGATTGACTTTTCAGAAGGAGTCACCAGTGATACTGCTGGGGACTGTACATGTGCAAGAAGTCAAGCTCCTACTTGGGAGCAGCAGAGTTTAAATTGGCACAGTCTGTACTGGCTTTTCACCCTCCTGTCTCCTGCCTTGTGACAGCTTCGCTCTGTGCCACCATGTCTGGATCCAGGACCAGGAGATGCTGTGGCTTCAAATTAACTCATCAACAGGCAGATTAGACTTGGTCAGGGTTCTGTGTGCATGTATGTCTCAGTGTGAGAGTGAGCACTGGGATCATCTAATAGAGCATCTCCAAAGATTGATTTGTTAAACTGTGCCCTGAATCTGGGGTAGAGTAGACCTCTTCTGGCTGGAAATTTTATGCATAGACACCATGTCAGTATGCAAGTTTGACGCATACTGGTGCTTGAGCTTGGAGAAAGGGAAAATAGTTTGGAGGACCCCAGCAGAGTAGGTGCAATCAGCACTGAGCAGTGAGCAATAGCACTACTGGTTTCTCAGTCACAATCCCCACTTTTGCAAACACAGAGATATATTGGAAATTCCTGAGTCAATGTTATTCTTTTCCAAGAAAATTTGGGGGGATATTGTCTTCATTAAAAAAATTAAATATAAAATATCTACAGGAATGAATATTTTAATTTCAGGTCAGAGCTTCAAAGCAACACATTCTATTTTAGATAAGCTTAAAAAATCCTTTTAGCTTAGGACTTGGGTTCAGAGCTTGGGTAGAAATGGATCCAGATCTTCAGCGCTCCCACTCCTGTTTTGGCAGAAAATGAATCATTTGCAACAAATCAGACTAAAACGTATCTTTCCAAACTAATTCATCCAAATGCAACACTCTCAAAATGGACACAGGGCTGGACAGCCTGAGTGCTAGAGGCGAGAGTTTGAGACCACACTTTTGGGACTTGGACATCTGAAGTTAGTCATAATTATCTGAAGACCCTGCAGTTAGAGGAGTGGTTACAGTGTGTCCAAACCTCTCCTTAAAAGTTTTTGGTCAGGAACTTAAAAACAGGGTAAAAACAGCTTGGATTGCAATGTGAAGTAGCTGCTGAAGTCTCTGTGGTCCTGGAGGTACCCAAAGGGTCCTTAATGAACCTGTATTGCTTCCTCAGCATATCTACAGGAAGGCCAGTGGGAGTACTTCTACCCCTGCTCCAATCAGTGCTGCTGACTGCAGTGCAGTGCAGATCCATCCTGAGTCCTGCGCTTTGCTTTGTCTTTTATTTATCTGTCCAGATGTCATTAGTGCACATCAGGGCTCAGTAGCAGGAAAGATTTGGTTTTGTTTCTGTGTGGGTTTCTTTCAATCTTTTGGCCTTTCTGTGACAAGTCCTAATGGAGGTTTGAGTAAAACCAAAGAATCCTATAGTAAACAATAACTTTATCTAATGAAGTCTGAGTGCCCAGGTTGTGCTTCAGAGGGGAGCCATAGAGCTGTGCAGCACTGGCAAGGCCAGGTCCACAGTAAGAGTAATCTTACATGGCATCGTGGACTTGCAGAGAGCTTGTGCTAGTTTCTGTTTGTTGGGCATTTGACTCAAAGCTGACAGCAGATTTCCCCAAAGGACCCAGTATACTCTCTATTAAAAGGAAAAAAACTCTGATATTAAGTGTTACAGTAATTGATGCTGCCTCTTTTTAATTTACTTATCTCATTTTCCAATGCTTTGTCTTGCTTCCTCTTCTCCGACACCTTCTTCTGCTGGTTACTGAGACTTCCCGAATGCAAGAGAAGAATAAACCTGCGAAGCCGCAGGAGCCCCCTTGGGATTTCCCACTTTGCCCAAAGCTGCCAAGTTACAGGTGGGAGAGTCGTTCTGGCAGTGACATCAAGGCCACTGGGCTCATCCTGGCTCATGGCTTTGAAAAAAAGAGACAAATACAAACCACATGACTGGGAAAGCAGAGGATGTCACATGGGGAAACAGGGCTGCCTCCTAAAGCAGTCTACAGGAACTGCTTCTCTGCTGTCGTGCCTCTCTCCCAAACATACTGCAGATGGAGTCCAGATGTAGCCTGGGTCCAGATGCTGCCTACCTCATTCCTTCGACCCATGTGTTTGCAGAGGGCACTTCCTTCAGCTGTCACCTCATCCTCACCAAAGGATTCTTTCCGCAGGAAGAGGAAAAGTGAAGGAAGAGGAAATGTGAAGGGGTTTTATGGCTCAGAACATGTGCTGCAGCAAGGTGGTTGCTTGCTTGAGCACATGTGTGTCCCCATCACCAGTCAAAGACCACAACACCAAGAGGACTTGGTTGACCCGATTGAACAAGTTGAAGATGCCCCTCTAAGGGTCCCTGGACAGGAAGCCCAGAGCAAACAAACTCAGAGAAAATCACCACTGCAGAGGAAAAGGACATCATACTGTCTTCTGGTTTTCAAGACCTCTTGGGGTCTCTGCGTGTCACTCAAGTCACTGCAGAGCCGCCATTACCAGCAATGAGCTCCCTTTACAAAGCATCCTACATCTAAACGTCTGGTTAAGAATAGCTGAGAAATTCAGTGTCTGCTTATCCGGGATCCTGCTCATGGGTTTAGCCAGGTTTTAACAGCTTTCTTACCTCGTCTGTTGGCCAACAGAGCCTTTGCTGGTAAAGCTGGGCAGGGGCTGAGAGATCTCATATCAAACAACATTGGTAGTACATATAGTACATGGTCGTACATGGTAGTACAGTGACAGGGTTAAATCAGTACTCCAGCAATGGGCTCAATGCTCACAGCTAAGAGCCCTAACTTGGACATGAAGAGAATTTTTGGTCACTGAATTATTCTTATTGCTGCTGGATGGCTGAAGAGCCACAATCATAAAATCCAGCAGCGAGCACTGCAGACATGTTTAAGATAAATTAGTTCCTGACCACAGCATTGTTTGCAGAAGAGAGGCCATGCTTTCTCTTTTTTTTTTTTTCCTAAAGGAATAGAGGAGACTGAGGTGATGAATGTTCCCTCTCCTGACACAGTTGATTTGGTGTCCCCCAAACCACAGGTCATTGTGGTTTCATTCAGGTTTACAACCTTTCTCCAGGGCTTTATCCTAGGAGTTGTTACTTCAGTACAAACAGTTTGCACAAAGTGTCTGGGCAGAGCAGAGACTCTAGGCTGTCATTGGCATCCATGGACATAATAACTTTGCACAAGTAATGTAGTAAAGCCAACAGCTAAGCTGTCTTATCCTTGAATAGCTGCAGGTTCCAATAACTCTCATAATACCACGCTCCCTTCCAGAGAGTAGATTTTTTTTTTTTAAAAAAAGGCATTTATATTATGTTCAGACTTCACAGGAACACAGATACTGTACAGTATACTATTAATTGTGGGATTCTTTTTTTTTACCATATAATATTGATTTTCCTCCAGATAACCAGATATCATTAGTTTGATTAATGTTACCACAGTTTGGAACAACTGGTTGGAAAGTTCAAACTGGGGCATTTGTCAAGAGAAAAAAGGTAAAGCACAGATCAGACTTCTTTATTCGTACCTGGGAATATGGTGGCCAGAGGGTTTCAGTGGTTTTAGGCTTGACAACTAAGAAAAGGCATTGGAGAGGAGAGCTGGAATCATATTGCACAGCTGGTCTGATAATGTCAGGCCAGTTCAGCCACGCTCAGGGCTGACTTTATTTTGGTACCAAATCCCTAGGTTTTCTTCCTAACATAGGTTGTCACTTTTGCAGGGAGAGCTGAGTCACACAGGCTGCCTCAGCTGGAGCTGTGCTCCTGCCCTGCTGGATGTGGGAGTGGTGGGGTTGTGGATGCTCATCCTCTCTGATTGCTTCAGAACAAAAAGAAGCAGACATAGAAACTTCCAGGGGCTGGTTTGAGAGTAGGCTGATGCTCAGGGAATAAGTGCTTAAAGGCTGAGCGTGTGCTCTGCCATGCAGAGGGAATCAGTTTTACCCTGCTTGGAGACATCATCTTTCAGAGAAGAAGACTACGAGTTGCATCAAGAACCTCGCTGAGACCTCACTGACACCATAAAGAAGAGAGCATCCTGGAAAGAAGTGAGCTGAGAAAGTGACTCAGTCCTGTGTTGCGGGTTAGCACTGGGCCGGCCACGCCAGAGATAGCATGCACTAACTGGTCTTCTGAGTGAGGAGTCTCTGCTACATCTTCAAATTTGTCAGTGTTATGGTCTAGGAGAAGATACCTGCTGGGCTGAAACCAGTGCCCTAACTGATATATTCTGTGAGCTCATTATCAGAATGCTAATATGTCTAACTCCTGTGGTCCTCAAGCTCAAAATAATGGCAGAAGGAGCAGAACATTCACCTGATCATCACACAGCTCAGGAAATGGAGGAGGCGACAGAAGAACTTATTTTCTTTCTTCTGGAACACTGGAAAGATTAGGGAGCTCTGTGTGGTTTTTAGTCTAGAGCGCTATATAGAAGACAGATCAGAGGAGGTGATTTCAGGGGCTATTTCAGCTCTTGCAGGTGGATGGTCACTACATGTGAGAGTAGAGCATCTGTGCAGACCCCTTTACAGCCTCCCTACACACATGCACTGTCCCCAAAATAGGAAATCCAAGAGATCTACTCTGAGGGTAGGATGTGAGCGATGTTATAGCCAGATCCTGCATGAGGGCAAAGCCTCAGCTCTAGCAATGACATCTGTTTAAAAATAACAGAATACAAAGCCAGATAAATAACCACTTCTCCACCAGTGCAACGGAAAGCTTGTAAACTTTCTTTCTCACGGGACTTACAGGTCCTGTGTTTTCCTTGTTCTGAAGACCTCCTTATTAATGCAGTCATTAGCCATATGCTACAAGTGGCCCCTAATACCTGATGAATACTGTGTCATTGACTTCTTTCAGTTCTTCATTGTATGATCCAGGTCTGAGCTGATAAACTGAGCTAAGTAACTACTTTGCAGTAACTGATAAATTGAAGAAAGGCTTATTTGTTGCTCTTGCCTAAAAAAGTCTTTGAATGTTTTCTCTGTGAACGGCTGGCAAGCGCTCAGCATTTGTTAAGGTGTGACTGGTCAGCTGAGTCATGAGGTTTTTTCTGGTCTCTAGCAAGGGACAAGCATTTCTGTAAGAGCACAGGAGCACTCCTGACACACCTGTCAGTGCTGCAACTTATATGTGAAGGCTGAATTCACCACTTGTTTTTTTTTTTCTTTGCAGCTTAGACAGCCACCGTTTGCCAGCCTTTTAGCTACCTAATCATTCAAATATCCTCCAAAACAAAGAACAAAACGCTTGTGAATATTGTTGAAACAAAGTGGTTTCATAAATCCAAATGTACTTATTATTTGCTTTGTATTATTCCCACTGTCCTCACGCTTTCCTCTTTACAAGTCCAGTTTTAGCAGGTCTGACCTGGGGAACATTTTCATGGCCACAAGTGTCAGAGATCAGCATCTAGTCTGTCTTAAAAATGTAGTAAGATCTACTCTGTCTCTCTTGCCAAGCATCACAAAGTGCATTGATGCTTTCTGTTATTCAGTCTATGAGGCAATTGCACATCATCTGCATTTATTGCTATAGAGATGGAAGGATGATGTGACGTTCTGCAGCCTAGATGGGAAGTGCAGTTGCAGATTTTGTGCAGGCACCAGAAATGCAGAACCGTCTGTCTGCCTTTTGAGACACAAGTGAAGATCAAAAATTTTTGTTGTTCTTTCCCTCGGGAAGAAAAGTAAACCTCTTTAACTCTCTGCCAACCTTCCAATTCAGGAAAGTTTGAGAGAATCCAAAATGAAGTAAAGGCAAGTTTAGAGATATTTAACAGCTACTGGTAGCAATTTTAAGCTGCCAAAGATTGATATGCCTTCTACCAGACAGGTTGGATATAATGAAAACACAGAGTAATAAGATAGGAAACTGTTGTCTAGTCAGTACAAACTGTTAGCTAAATTAATAAATTACAGACTTGGGAACCTCTGCAGGCTGAATTATTGCTGAATTACTTCTCTGGAGAACCACCTCCAATTTTAAAGTTCATTTACTTCTACAAGATACTGGGAAGGAGTCTGCAAGGAGAATGGAGCTATTTCATATATAACAGAAGGAATTTAAAAGACAGAAAAGAAAAATTAGGGGTAGTGGAAGTGCTGAGTTGTATCCACCTTTCCTGCACTGTGCAATTCCCTATGTGAGTGCAAAAGTCATGACTTAGAGAAGTGATTTGCGATTTTGGGATGTTCATTGGAATTACCTTACAGAATCTCATTTTCAGAAAGTACTGAATAAAACTTCTGAAAAATTAAGTTCACATAACAAATGTCACAACGAACATGTAGTGTCTCTAGTCATGTCTGTGACCTTGGCCTTGCTGTTGCCAGTAAGTACAAGATCACTTCAAATTCCCCACCCACTTTCCAGCTGGAGGATTATACAGTGAAAAGAGCTGTAGTGAATGAAATAGTTCTTTGCTGCCAACTTGATTTTAATTATACAACATGTCCTAACCTTTAGAAAATGTATTTTGATTTAAAAATAATAGTGTGTGGGAGCATAGCAGGGGAAAATCTACGCTTGACAAAAGACGTTTTCTTCAAGTGACGAACAGATGTGAAAATGGCAATAACACACATGGGCTCTTGGAACAAAGGGATCATCCAGATGAAAAATATTCTGTTCCTGCAGTAGCTTAATCCTGTAATCCTTATGTGAAGCTTTGATTACAGATTAATATGATACCAATGAGTCCTTCATCACTTGTGGTACTGATGTAAAATGAAGTGACTTGCTCAGTCATGGCAAACCTCTGGCCAGACTGGAACTGACCCCGTTTCCTCTCTCTCTGTGATTTCACAAATTTCCAGGTAACAGCTTTTGGTTTTGTCTCATCCAAAGGGCTGTGAAAGGAAGGTGAGAGTGGAAGGACCCCCAGGAGAAGGAAGGAAGCTGGATGACTTCCAGCTGGGGCAGGGTGCGGGGATGCAAACGAAAAATCCACAACCTCTTGCTCTCTAAGTGTCACAGCCAAATCTCTTCCTTGTGTAGAGTGGAGGTTTCCAGATCACAGTTTACAGTCAGATGGAATTTATGTTCAACTGTAATTCCCCTTGTTGTGTCTGCAAGTGGGGAGAAGTTAATCTAGGTTGTTGTAACATGCCACCCTGAACACCTGCAATCTAGCTTTAAGATCAGTAAAACTGATATCCAGTTTGAAATATTGTGCAAAAACCTCATTTTCATGATTTTTATTCCCAGTCCTCTGCACACAGAGAACTGGGAACATCTATATCCACCAGGACTCCACACAGAGGTGCTTCCAAAGCCAGGTTATTTGCAATCAGGAGATACAGGTTCACTCCTTGAAACAGGAGGTGAAGAGCAGGTGGAAGAGTGCCTGAGCACTTGAGTCCTTCCACTTTGGATCCTGCCTCTTATCTCAGTGGTGGTTCAGAGCACCCATGCTGTGCTGAAGAAAAGCTGAATTAGGATTGACATTGGTACTAGCAGCCCCTCACATCTTCTTGACTCTAAGTCTTGACTCTAAGTCTTGACTCTCAAGTCTTCTTGACTCTAAGGATGAAGACCACTTCTTTCCCCTCTTGCAAAGGACTGAGGCAGTGGCTGCTGATTTAAGACAGCAGCTTTCTGAATGGTGCTTGTGAGTGCATACAGTATCAGGAATTTGTATTACCTTGGGATGAACTTCTTCTGCCTTCCCTTCCACTGTAAGAAATGAATGTATATCAGACTGAATTATTTGACCTCAAATACTAGATGCTGAGGAAGCATGGCCACCTGCCTGCAACATCCATATCCTCTTCCCTTTGTGTCTGCCTGCTCTAGGACAGGTTGGAGGGGACACACAGGGACTGGTGTGTCTCTGATCTGACCTGGCACAGCCATTCCTCATCCCTGCACTGAAGCAGCACTTGTAAAACTTACAAACTTGTCATTCTGGTTGTGTCAAACTGCATGTGCCAACTGGGGTTGGAGGACAAGCCCAACAAACAAAAATGCTGTTTAAAGCTGGATCTGACCTCTCCAGCCAGCTGCCTCTAGATGTTGGGAGTGACTGGCTTTATTTTACATGGCAGATACAAGCTGGTGTAATTGCAGATTTCCATATGGCAAAGCTCCTTGTTTGAAGAGGGCATCAAAAGGAAAAGACTAAAAAAATCAGAAGCCTGTGAAAGGAAAAGGAAGCAGCTCTTTGGAGCAGATCTGGTTTCAGGGAAGCAGCTGGGCTAAGTCCCAATTTTGCACCAGCTGAAGACGTCATCCCAGACCCCTTCACCTTGCAGCTAGCTGCTTACCACTCCCAGTGCTCTTCAAGCAGCTCTGTTTGCTATCATCCCCATACCTTTTTACAAGTGTTGATGTGGTTGTTCCGCTCTTTTTAAGCATGACACAGTAGTTTTCTGTTCTGGGCTGAGGAGCATCTTGACGCAAATGTGAAGCCAGAAGCTTTGACACATCGTGAATGCTGACTGAAAGAAACCTGAATCAATAAGAAGAAATGTGACACATACAAGCTTTATCACACTATAAAATTCACTTTCCATCTCCCCCTAATAGCTGAGATTTTCCCTTGGCCTCTCCCAGGAGTCTGTGCATAATCATATCAGAACGGCCATCAGAGGTCCAGCTAGCTCAGCATTTTCTCTTAAAAAGTGGCTGAGGGTGAGCAGCAGAGAAGCAATAAGAGGCAGGTGTGCAGTGACAATCTCTCAACTCCAGAGGTACAGCCCTCTGTGTGCCTATGACCAGCCACCTGCCTTTAAGAGATGCCCAATGCCTTCTTTTGGTGACTCTCCCAGAAGCAGAGAAAAAAGTCCCCACAGAGCCCAGGGCCAGTAACCTCACTTCCACCAGACACGAAGGTCACTCTGACAGCAGACCTCTACATCCCCCTGTTTCCCTCTAAATCCCACTGGCAGGTAGCCATGCCTTGGCTCCTTTCCAGAGTTACCACATCTCAGCCAGGGGAAATTAGTACAAAGCCTGAAGGGAGATGGGGAGCTCTGTAAATCCTCCAGCCCAGACTGTTCCTGTTGATCAGTGGCAGCATGCTTTGTACGTCCTGATATCAATGTGATGAATGTTGTGCTGACTTCTGCATTGTGTGTGCCTGTGTACTGAATATTGTCTGCTGGAAAGTAAATAACAGCAGATGAGCAAATGGGGTTGTGATGACATTTCAGTGTCCATAATGTTTCCATCCACAAAATACAGTAGTTATGCATCATTTTAATGGTAGGAATAGATAAGCAGTCAGCTATCTGTATCCGGAAAATCAAAAAGGAAAGCAGCATTAGAGGAAATAGATAGGCAGTGGGTGTTCAAGGGCAATGAGTCATCCTTGCCACAAATAAGACTCAGAATAAGGAATACTAATAATTAGGCAACATATTTCAAAAATTCAGTTCTTTCCTCCTTTCCCAAATTATCTTTATGCCTTGGGGATGTTTCAGAATGACAATGTCTACACTGGGAGGTAGAAATTAAGAAAATGCACTGTGGGAAGAAAGGATCAAATAGGAGAGAAACACAAAGTTTTGCTGTAAAGCTTCTTTTTCCTGAAATGCAGGTGGCTCCCACAGAGGAAACTGTCTTGATTCTGGTCAACTAATAGAATAGAGGGAAGGACAAAGCCTGTGGCCGCTGACCTCAGCACTTGCAGAAAACATCAATAGAAAACCCTTTCCTCATGATACCCAGTCTCCTGAGCTTGCTCTGTTCTGGTGCCATTCCATGAACAAAATGACTCCCTCTCTGCCCCTGGGCAATGGGTGAACCCAGTAGGAAGTCATGTGCCTCTCATTTTGGTACACTATCTCTTTCCCAGAAGTGGGACCACTCAAAGCTCACGCCTTCTGCTTTGCTAGAGCTGCCTTGGATTGGAAGAAAAGAGGATTTTGACACTGAATCAGGCTAGGTCTTACCCTAGCCTAATTCTGGACTGTCTGGAGCTGAAATTTCCAAGGGCCAGGTCTGGATAAAGAACAGAGACTGCATTTTGAATCCCAGTGCTCTGGCTTACCGGAGATTGGAAGCAGGGATAACTGACAGGTTCTGTCTTCATTTATGAGGATTTTTAGGAAATAAGTCTCTCTGGACCTTCAGCATCTCTGAGCATGACACAGTTAACAGGTATTCTTAAAAGCTCTGAATCACAGAGATGTTTGGGCCTGTGCTGGGTAGAGACTAATCCCTTTCTGAACTGGAATAATCCTTAAACCTGCAAACACAAGTTCTTGAGAAACTGCAAGGCAACAGTGTCATCCCCACTCATTTCTCTCCTTCCCTCAGCTGCAGAGCTCTGATTGCAGCAGCCTGACTTCAAACACTGACAAATGTCATTGCTGACACTGCTATGGTGGGTGCACACCATCATTATAATCTGTATGCATTTAGCCATCCCAGCACGATAAGAGAATGATTAGGAGAACAGTTAGAGAGTAAATTAAAAACTCCCAGCAGTTTCCTCTGTGAAGCTACCAACTTACAGGCATATTTTACCACAGCATCGCTGAAAAATGCCGTTAGTTTTACCTGTGAATACATGTTAGATTTAAACCCCTAGTGAGAATTTTTATTAACATACAAATATGTTAGGGCTCTTATGCTGCTTAAAATGTAATTAACATCTTCTGAAGATTAAGGGTGCATAATCATAAAAGAACTGCACTCTGGTGCATTTAATTCTTCTAATCTGCTCTATGTTGATGTTAGTGCAGAAGAACAATTGCTATTTACCTTAACAGTTTGGGTTCGTCTGTAGGAAGAAATTGTTATTGGATGTATTTCTAAACTTCAAATTTGGTAGGTTTGTACTGATGGAAGATGATGAAAGTACACTGAGAGATTAGAAAATACTTGCTTCTTTTATTCTGCTGCTGCTGTTGCAAATTCCCTGCAGTGGTAAAGCTATGTTTCAGACAGCTTCATTCAGCAGACAAAAAGGAGGAAGGGACAGGCACACCCAGTGAACAACAAAGATAAGAAAAATAAACTCTAAGTAATCTCTTTAAATACCAATTTAAACTCATAATGTGTCAACCAAGTCATGTGGGAATTCAACAAGATTTTTCAAGAAGCATGTGGAAACTGAGCAACCAAATAAGGCAGAGAGAAAGACTTTTGATTGGCTGGATTGTAGCACAGGAACTGAATTTGTGAAATGCACTCTAAAAAACCCCCAAATTAATGATTTTATGTTGTCATTAAAACAGGCTACTGGAGTGGTCCATCCTTCCAGGGCTCTCACAGTCCCCAAGCAATGGCAGTCAAATTTAATTGAAAAGAGGTTAAAACCTTCAGGAATGCAGAGTACTTCTCTTTAGGGATATTTCCTTCCTAGCAACATCATCCATAAAACCACTAGGTAACTCAGCTTCACAGAAATAATCTTTTTTTCCTCCCCCTCTATTCTAGCATGACTTCTTGCAAACTAAGAAGAGGTAAAGAAAGAACAGTAAAGACAGTGGGTTGAAGGCATTTGCTGATAGTCATGACTACAGGACTTCACGTTGAAGTTGTGCAATAAGTCTGCAGCCTGTTCCCAGAGGAGTCCATGGGGCAGGAGTGCCCACAGAAAACACGGGCTGAAGAGTCCATGCCACTCCTGCTTTTGTGGAGGGGAGGGAAATTGGCTGGTCCTCCATGAAGATCACCAGGGCAGGGATTTTCATTCTCACTTCAAGTGAGCAGGGGCTCTGCAATGCCCTGGAGGAAAAGCAACTTCCAACAGAAGTTTTAGCAACTGCAAACCACTTGTAAAATAATTACCTTTTTTTTTTTTTAAAAAAAAAAGAGTCACTTATTTTAGTGGAGTCCCTTAGCACTCACTTTTCTGTGGGTCCAACAACGTCTTGCACCAGATTGTTGTGGTCTGCTGGGTGCCATTCTAGGGGAGATTGGTGATAGTGTGACCGTAGCGAGCAGTGAAATGCAGTCTGAGAAGGGCTCCTCAGCTGCTTTATGCTTCTTTTCATTATTTCTGAGTGAAAGAACAGGCTTTATTGAAAGTCACTCGTTTTCATTACAGCTTCCTTTTGGCAGGTGTGACAGGCAGCACCGCAGGTTGCTCTGAGCCCTTCGCCACGCTGAGCTCTTGAGGGAAAGCTGCTTTCCGTAATTCCCTGTAAAGGGGGCGGCTGCCACGCTTCTTGTGGCCACCTGCGCTCAGCGTGCATAATGTCAGGGAAACCCTTTCCTTGGAGAGAACACACCCAGCTTCTTCCCCTTAGTGCTGAGAAGGAGCCATAGCAGCTACTGCTTGGGGGAGCGATGGCAGGGGAAAACCCAACTTCCCGAGTCAAAAATCCAGGAAGGCAGTGCAGAAGATCCCCCGAGTTTCCCATCAGGCCCTCAGACCAGGGTGTTGCACAGGGAACATTTTGCACTTCATGCAGGGAAATACCAAAGGTTGTTAAAGCATAAATAGTGTTTCAGATATATCTGACGGTTCATCCTATGCTGATATTCCCCACTGCCTGCTTCTGGGTGGAGACTGTCTCTGTTTCGGTAGGTTCCAGCAGCACTGTCACAGGGCTAAGGGACGCTGTCGGATCAGACCAGGCTTAGCCAGATGCTTATCATGGTTTGAATCTAGCCTTTAAGAGAGGCATTAAATAGCGTAAATCTTAAAATCATACGAAAATTGAAGAAGATTTGAGTGATCAATTACCATAGGATTTTTTAAGCAAGTGGAATATATATCCAAGCCAATGGAAAGGACACCAGACTCCCATATAAAGGTCTATTTAAAGACTGCTAGTGTGAGTAACCTTGGATAAAGTAAACTTGAGAACCTGATAAATTCTGCTTGCCATTCAAGTTTGCAGTAAATAAGACATGAAACTTGAGACACAAGCCAGCCATTCTTCTGTTGTAACAGTTTGCTGTCAACAGTTTGTTGTCATGATGCAGACAAATAGGAAATAGGATCTATATTGTGCTTCACATGCATGGCTAGCTCAGTAGTGCTAATATGATTATCTCACTGAACTCTTGGGCCATAGCTTAAGGGTAGCTTTGTCTTGCTTAGCTGGGATATGCATATTTCTTTCTTCTTCACACAGGTCTATAGTCTTTTTTAAGCTTGTATAAATAAAGAAGCCATATTTCCCTGATTTGTCACAATATAGTATCCTTCCTTGGCATCGCTTGGCAGTAGAACAGTTTGAATGAATTTTCTACAGGTGCCCACCAAAATATTTAAATGTCTACAGGTTCTTTCAGTTAGAAGTATGGGAAAATCACACGAACATTTAAGTTATTGTATCTGTAATGCAGAATTGAGTAGGATAAAAGAAACAATAGATGCTCAAATTTGTTCCCTCCTCCAAGCAAAAAACTATTGGAGGTTGGTATAGTATGGTCAGGGCTCAGTTTCCTAGAATGACAGAATGATAGAATCAATCATAGAATCATAATGGTTGGAAAAGACTTTCAAGATCATCAAGTCCAACCATTATCTAACTCTACCAGGTCCACCTCTAAACTATGTCCCTAAGCACCATATCTAGATGGCTTTTAAATACATCCAAGGATGGCAATTCAACTGCTTTCCTGGGCAGTCTGCTCCAGTCTTTAACAACCCTTTCAGTGTAAGAGTATTTCCTAATGTCTAACCTAAACCTCCCCTGACATAACTTGAAGCCATTTTCTCTTATCCTGTTGGTTGTAACTTGTGGGAAGAGATCAACCCACCTCTCTAGAACCTCCTTTCAGGTATTTGTAGAGAGTGGTAAGGTCTCCCCTCAGCCTCCTTTTCTTCAGACTAAACGAGTCCCTCAGCCACTCCTTGTAAGACTTATCCTCAAGACTCTTGACCAACTCTATTGTCCTGCTCTGGACCCACTCCAGCACCTTGGTGTCTTTCCTATGCTGCGGTGCCCAAAACAGTATCCAAAGTGCAGCATCACCAGTGCTGAGTACAGGGGGACAATCACCTCTTTAGACCTGCTGGCTACACTATTCCTGATGTACACTAGGATGCCATTGGCCTTCTTGGCCTTCAGCTGGCTGTCGATCAACACCCCCAGGTACCTCTCTGCCAGGCAGCTTTCCAGCCACTCCTCTCCAAGCCTCTAGCGCTGCCTGGGGTTGTTGCGGCCCAAGGGCAGGACCTGGCACTTGACCTTGTTGAACCTCATACAGCTGGCCTCAGCTCACTGATCCAGCCTGTCCAAATCCCTCTGAAGAGCCTTCCTACCCTCAAGCAGATCAACACTCCCACCCAGCCTTGTGTCAACTGCAAACTTACGGAGGATGCTCTCAATCTCATTGTCAAGATCATCAATAAAGATATTAAACAGGAGTGACATTAAATACCTTAGCCTGTCCCTCATCCTTTGTCACTATGTTTTCCTCTGCATCCAACAAAGCAGGAAGATTCTCCCTAGTCCTCCTACTGTTGTTACTGCACATAGAAGAGCATTCTTTATTGTCTTTTATGGCAATAGCCAGACGGAGTTATGTCTGGGCTTTGGCCAGTCTAATTTTCTCCCTGCATACCTGCACTATGTCTTTGTAGTCCTCCCAAGTGGCCTACCCCCTTTTCCGAAAGCCATAAACTCTCCTCTTGTTCCTGAGTTCCAGCTAAAGCTCTCCTTCATCCAGGCTGGTCTCCTACACCACAGGCCTGCCTTTTGGGATGTGGGGATGGCCTTTAAGACTTCCTCCCTGAAGAGTGCCCAGCCTTCCTGGACTCCTTTGCCCTTCAGGATGGCCTCCCAAGGCACTCCCCCAATCTGTCTCCTGAACAGGCCAAAGTCTGCCCTACGGAAGTCAAAGGTGGCAGTTCTGCTAACCCCTCTCCTTCCTTGTCCGAAAATTGAAAAGTCTATTATTTCATGATCATTATGCCCAAGTCAGCCTCCAATCATTACCCCTCATGCAAGTCCTCCTCTGTTAAAAAGCAGCAGGTTCAGGAGGAAACCCTCTCTGGTTGGATCCTTCAAAAGCTGTGTCAGGAAGCTATCTTCCAAGCACTTCAAGGACCTCCGTGATAGTTTCTTCTCTGCTGTGTTGTACTGCCAGCATATTCTTAACCCTGGCATCAGGGAGGCAGCAGACGTCCTTAAAGAGTGGGTCTGGTTTTGATGGGCAGTCACTCAGTTATTTGCCCATGGAATCCTTTTGCCTGTGCCTTCCAGCATAGAGGCTCCAGTTCATCATCTCCATCATTAAGTATTAGACACTCAGATCACTGACCTCGGTGCTTGGAATGTCTTGGTTATGGAGCAGATTATCACCCAGTATGCACAGGACAACCGGGTGACCAGGCCCAGTCAGAGTGGGTTTATGAAAGGCAAGTCCTATTTAACTAACCCGATCGATTTCTATGACAAGACGACCCACTTAGAAGAGCAGGGAAAGGCTGTGGTTGTTGTCTACGTGGACTTCCTTAAAAGCCTTTGACACCATTTCCCACAGCATGCTCGTGGGGAACTTGACTGCTCATGGCTTCAGTGGGCAGCTTTCCTTGGGTGAAAAGCTGTCTGGGTGTCCGGGACCAAAGGGCTGTGGTGAATGGTATCAAATCCAGCTGGTCGTCCACCAGGATCCAGGTGTGGAGCTGCAGACATTTGAGGTGGAAGCTGACACGCAGGACACAAGTGTCCATGTGCCTGAAGAACTACCCCTCGACCACACGGCAGTTCTCCTGCCAAAGTGCGCTGCTGGTAACGAGCCTGGCAGCCTGGTGGGCTTTCACGTTGCACCTCATGAAGTAGCATCGCCAGATGCGCCAGTGCCGGCCTCTCCCACGTGCCTTCCCACCAGCAAAAGCAAGGGTAACTGCAACTAAAACAAGGTGGGCAAACCCATTATTGCTTCAGGCTCCATCAGAGTCAGGGCAACATCCTCAAGGGCCCCGGTGCCAGATAATGCTGCCCCAGGCGAGAAAAGTGCTGCATCCTGAAAAGCTTTGAACTGCCGTGGTCCAAGGCAGCTGGACTCCAGCTGCCATGAGCTAGTCTGCGATTGTGTGTCCAGCTCTACACAC